>NW_019942699.1:345728-369186 GCF_002910315.2 Salvelinus sp. IW2-2015
GTAATGTCCTTAAAACAAGTCAAAATGAGGCTCAGTAGTGTGTGTGGCCTCCACGTGCCTGTATGCCCTCTCTACAACGCCTGGGCATGCTCCTGATGAGGTGGCGGATGGTCTCCTAGGGATCTCCTCCAGACCTGGACTAAAGCATCCGCCAACTCCTGGACAGTCTGTGGGCAATGTGGCGTGGTGGATGGGAGCTTGAGACATGATGTCCCAGATGTGCTCAATTGGATTCAGGTCTGGGAAACGGGTGCCAGTCCAATAAAGTCCTTTATTGGGGGTGTCTTGCTAATTGCCTATAATTTCTACCTGTTGTCTATTCCATTTGTACAACAGCATGTGAAATGTATTGTCAATCAGTGTTGCTTCCTAAGTGGACAGTTTGATTTCACAGAAGTGTGATTGACTTGGAGTTRCATTGTGTTGTTTAAGTGTTCCCTTAATTTTTTTGAGCAGTGTATTAGGCAGGGCATTCAAACGAGACTTACAATTTTAATCCAAAGTAGTGTGAAATGCACTCATAAGCAACCTGGAAATGGAGGCAAATTTTTCTTGCAGCATGTAAGTTTTCCCCCACTGTAGGCAATTAATGAATAGTGACACAGAGCTTAATGTGAGTTTCCTTGAGTAGCACTCCTGATCTTGSACTGATAGTGCGCTGTAATATTCAGAATACATCGTGAAAAACTACAATCTTCGCTCACCATTTTTGCTCCAGGCAGATATACTACATCCATAACTAGTGGTTTCCTCATTACCAGATATACTACATCCATAACTAGTGGTTTCCTCATTAGCATGGAGGAGTTTCTGCAACCAAATTGTGTGCGCATTGCCCTCGTGGCGCAATTTTAGCAAACACAGAAAGGGGCCTATATTGGAGACCAAAAGTCATCTGGCAGAGTGCTTAAGATTTCAACAAGACAAAATATGACTATTCTTTCTCATTTTAACATTCATTACATACGTCAATTGTTGTACAACATCATGGCTACGCTGTTGGTATCACCTTTTACAGTGTATTTCTGCTGTTGTGGGCCTTTAACCATCTGTCTGACTTTGTTGTTCACACAGGAGAGAGACTAGACTATTGTGGATCCTCTGGGGAGCAGGGTGCTCATTAGTCTTTCAGTTGTTAATCTTCTGTTTTTTTTCCTCTTATGTTTGTTGTGTAGTAAATATTTCTGTTTATTTTCATTGTTTTTTATTTGTTTTTTCCATTGTGTTTAGTCCATGTTTGAAATGTGCTATATAAATAAAATAAAACAAATTAACTTGCTAAACCATATTACAAATATGTGCAAAAGCAACACATATCTTGGTCCATCTTAGTATGAAAAACAGTATAAATTCAGTATATCTTCCACTATGTCAATATAGTGCATGGTATGTTAGTTTAGTATCACTTTTTAACCAACCCAGTGCATTTGTTGAAAATGAAAATCTTTGAAATCAACAATACGTCAAATGATTCAACTACTGAAAACTGAAACAAACAATTGGATCAAACAGATCAATCCCACTGGACATTGGGTTTGATTCAGACCCTGCCAGTGTGTCAGGTGGACATTAGGTTTGATTCAGACCCTGCCAGCATGGCCWGAGATGTAACTTATAACCACGGAACCAACACAGACCTTTCATGCATGACTAAAAACACCTAAGTATTAGATTTACTGCCATGGTCTAGTATGTCACTAACTCAGACACCATTCACAATGCTGGCTGAGGTACGAGTAAAACATGACATATTATTTCCTAACCATTCATAATGCTGGCTGAGGTACGAGTAAAACATGACAAATTATTTCCTAACCATTCACAATGCTGGCTGAGGTACGAGTAAATCATGACATATTATTTCCTAATTGTGAAAAAATCCCCACTCCTTTATCAACTAGTCTCCCACTGTTTAACCAGAATAACATGAATAACATGTCCTTCAAACTGTTAGAATGTTAGTCCATAATCAACTATTCTCTCACTGTTTAAACAGAATAACATGAGTTGTGTCCTTCAAACTGTTAGACTGTTAGTCCATAAAAGCATATCAGCTACTGAGATGTCATGTATTGTCATGTCATGTTCTCTATAATGAAACATCACCAAGTGAAATAAAGTTGATAAGATATTCTTAATACACATTAAATACAAAATGGTTGCTCAGAAATCATTAATTATCATGTTGCTCTCATGAAATGAACAAAATATCTGAATAATTGCAAGGAACATAGAATAATTGCAAGGATCATATTTGCATATTGCACATGGACCGTAAGAAATCCTGAATGTATTGAAATGCCCGCAGGGAATGTGTTAATTCATAACCCATAATTTATACCTTTTGCTTGAAAGGGGCGGTTCAGGCAGGCTGGCCTGCCTGAACGCTCCCTGACCTTACTTCTTACTTGGCAGGAACTAATGGGGATCCATAATAAACCCCAGGAAGAGTAGCTGCTGCCTTGGTAGGAACTAATGGGGATCCATAATAAACCCCAGGAAGAGTAGCTGCTGCCTTGGCAGGAACTAATGGGGATCCTTAATAAACCCCAGGAAGAGTAGCTGCTGCCTTGGCAGGAACACAGTCATGTGATATGTGGTATAGAAAAGTCCAATCTTAGGAGAGTACATGGGAGGCACTATACTGTGTGTCTGCAGGTGTCTATCTGGTCAAAACCACTGATACAGGTGCCCCTCCACCCTCTGGTGGGATGGATCATATCTACAGAGAAACCTAGATTCAAATACTTAATTTTGTGTGTGTTGGGTAAAAGTTGTGAAATTGTTAGATATTACTTGTTAGACATTACTGCACCGTCGGAGTTAGAAAAACAAGCATTTCACTAAACCCGCAATAACATCTGCTAAACATGTGTATGTGACCAATAAAATGTGATTTTGATTTGAAATAAACGTCCTATTTATCAAAGTTGCTTTTGGCTAGGGTCAAGATGACTCCAAAGGATTTGAATTTGTTAAAAGTCCATATTGATACAGAAACATTAAACCATGATTTAGATTTATTAAGAACAAGTTGATTGACAAAGTTATGAAAAATTGGAAGAATTTAATAAACCACATTTTGGCTATGATAAAAGATATGCCTCTGGGGTCAAAATGAACCATGTCAGAAGTATGGTTCAATGCAAATATGTAGTGGGTGTAAAGTTTGTTTTAAATTCTCACTCATTAAACACGAATCAATCAACACATGCTTCTCTTTGAACGACTTAATATAATATTAACCTTTTATGAAATAAATGAAAAATACAATACAATACAATACAAATACAATGGTTCTTCAACTGCGTTACCCACTCCAGTCAGCAGATGGCGATGTGCGTATTTTAGGTTCAGGAGATGCTGCCAGTGTGACGTATAATCTAGTGGACGGGACGCTCCTTCAACAACAACAGCTAGTCAAGACACCTCGGTAGCTTTCTAGCCAACATAGCWACACCATTCACGCTCTTTACACTGTTTTGGTGTATATTAGTCGCTGTGTAATCAACACAATTATATCGTATCTACTTTTCATTTCATATTTAAGTTGTTGTTAGTCAGCTAACTTAGTTGGCTTGATAAATAAGCCTAGCACTACGCTAATGCTAGCTAACGTTAGCTATTATCCCCGACCATGAGCTCACTAAACTTCTCCCCTCTTGCTAAAGAAGAGGATGTCTGCTGGACGGAGAAAGAAGCTCTGGGGCTGAACATTGTCGTGAAAGAGGAGAATGAAGAGGAGGATGTCACAGTAAAACAAGAAGTAGAGGTTGAGGCTGTTACAGTGAAAGAAGAAGAGAAAGACGTTTCAGTGAAAGAAGAGGAAGACGCGTTCAGAGTGAAAGAGGAGGAGGAGGATGTTACAGTAAAACAAGAGGGGGAAGAGAAAGAGGAGGATGCAGTTTCTGAAGTGAAAGAGGAAGGAGAGGAGGAGGAGACAGAAGGTCAGATTAACACCAGTAAATACTAATATTTAATAACGTGGGCACAAACTCTGCAGTTGTTTTACTGATGTACACAAACGTGGTTTTAAAGCAGCAATGTTTTTTGTTTGCATACATTTTAAAGTGAAAAATCAGAGTCTGGTGTAATTCCGTTACTGTGGAATTGCCCAGCTCCTAACTATACTGAACAATAATATAAACACAACATGCAACAATTTCAAATATTTTACTCAGTTACAGTTCATAGAAGTCAATTGAAATAAATGCATTAGGCCCTAATCTATGGATTTCACAACTGGGCAGGTGGGCTGCCATAGGCCCACCCACTGGGGAGCCAGGCCCACCCACTGGGGAGCCGAGCCAGGCCCAGCCACTGGGGCGAATGGCCCAGCCAATCGGGATGAGGTTTAAAAGGGCTTTATTACAGACAGTAATACTCCTCAGCACCCCCTCAGACGATCCCGCATGAAACATGGGACCAACACTTTCCATGTTGCGTTTATATTTTTGTTCAGTATATTAACTTAGGAACACATGTCAGCGTAGAGCCCTGAACTATAATAATAAGTAAGCATTTTATCTGGCAGGACAGTGTGGTGTGTGTGATTATGTTATGGAGGCACTTTGTTGATTCTTGATGTTCACTTGTACAACTGTTCATCATTACTATTGGAAATAAATGAATTATTTTAACACATTGGTTAAAAGACTCTTGTCACAAAAATGTAATTACATGGCGCAATATACCACATTACTTCATACTTACATTTCTTGTTTTACAAACATTGCCAAGCATGCTCATTTGTTTTCTTGTTGTTGTGATTTTTGGTGTAGTCATTCATGGCAAAAAAAAATACTTGGGCAGGTAAAAAAATCTGTGGCGTGTATTTTCTTTCATTTGCCTGCTACAGTGGCTGGTATATTCTTTCATCTGCCTACCACACTGGCTGGTGGACCAAAATCAAACTAAAACAAGACTTGGAAGACATTTGTCAAAGTTTGTAAAAACATTTAAACATTCACTACATTGACTGTCTGACTTTGACATTCGTACAGGAGAGAGATGTGACCATCGTGGATCCTCTGCGGAGCCTCAACAACATCATGAAGCTGACGAGGCAGAGAAAAGTCTCTCCACATCAGGACACCTCAAGAAACACCATCAGAGACCCACAGGAAAGAAACCTCACTGCTGCTCTGACTGTGGGAAACGTTTCAAATCTTCATCAGAATTGAAAAAACACCAGCGATTACACACAGGAGAGAAGCCTTATAGCTGTAATCAATGTGGGAAGAGTTTTACTCAGTCAAGCCACCTTGTATCACACAAGAGAACACACACAGGAGAGAAGCCTTATAGCTGTGATCAGTGTGGCAAGAGTTTTACTCAGTCAAGTAGCCTGGTATCACACCAGAGAACACACACAGGAGAGCAGCCATATAGCTGTGATCAGTGTGGCAAGGGTTTTACTCTGTCAACCAACCTGGTATCGCACCAGAGAACACACACAGGACATCAGCCATATAGCTGTGATGTATGTGCGGATAGTTTACTACATCAAGCCAGCTGGTAGTACACCAGCGAGTACACACAGGAGAGAAACCATATAGCTGTAATCAGTGTGGGAAGAGTTTTACTCAGTCAAACAGCCTGAAATCACACCAGAGAACACACACAGGAGAGAAGCCTTATAGCTGTGATCAATGTGACAAGAGATATTCTCATTCAAGTGGTCTGATTAAACATCAGAAAATACATGCAGGAGTTTCACGGAGTGTGGAATGATCTCCAACACCCGACCTGGGTAGTAGAACATGTTGGAGATTTTCCAGTCATCTGATGATTCTCAGTACCTATACTGTTCTCTTTGAAGTAGAAAGAATAATCAATATAAGTTTAAATATTAGACATGTGTAAGCAGAATGAAGGCTGAAGCCCATGTGAGTGTACAAAGCTGGATCAACATAGAATTGACCATTGGACATGTAAAAAACAGAACGTAAGCAGAATCTGTGTAGATGAGGCAAGGTAAACCAACAAGACGTGTCTGGTCTGGTCTGGGCCATGTCTGATCTTGTGAAGGCTACTGGACACACACATGGGTTTAATCATACATAGACAAGATCAGCCTGAACTTGTGAAGACCTTTGGACAGGAACATTAGCTAATCAGTGATAGGCAACAGTAGGAGTATGCATGTCACGCCACCAATAGAATCTATGCCCCAATGTCTGAGCCAATAAGAGAATGGAAACTAAGTAAGACAACAAGATTCATAAAGTGGAGTGACGTTATGTAAGGGTAAGACTGTATAAAAACCAAGCACTAAGAATGAAGAGTCATTTGTTCCATGGAATTGCCCCGGCTTCTGTTGCTTTTGTAATAAAGTCTAATTGAATTTACAAGTTCCGGTATCTGAGAAGTATTTGATTCAACATTTTCCACAACAAACACAGAGTGTGGCATGACCTCTAACACCAGACCTGGGTAGCAGAACACAGTGTGTGGAATGATCTTCAACACCAGACCTGGGTAGTAGAACAAAGTGTGTGGAATGATCTCCAACACCAGACCTGGGTAGTAGAACACAGTGTGTGGAATGATCTCCAACACCAGACCTGGGTAGAAGAACACAGAGTGTAGAATGACCTCCAACACCAGACCTGGGTAGTAGAACACAGAGTGTAGAATGATCTCCAACAGCAGACCTGGATAGTAGAACACAGAGTGTGGAATGACCAACACCAGACCTACAGTTAAAGTCGGAAGTTTACATACACTTAGGTCTGCAGTCATTAAAACTCGTTTTTTTCAACCACTCCATTAATTTATTTTTAAGAAACTATAGTTTTGGCAAGTCGGTTAGGACATTAACTTTATGCATGATACAGGTAATTCTTCCAACAATTGTTTACAGATTATTTCACATATAATTAAATGTCGTTTTTTTCAACCACTCCATTAATTTATTTTTAAGAAACTATAGTTTTGGCAAGTCGGTTAGGACATTAACTTTATGCATGATACAGGTAATTCTTCCAACAATTGTTTACAGATTATTTCACATATAATTAAATGTATCACAATTCCACTGTGTCAGAAGTTTACATACATTAAGTTGACTGTGCCTTTAAACAGCTTGGAAAATTCCAGAAGATTATGTCATGTCTTTAGAAGCTTCTGATAGGCTAATTGACATCATTTGAGTCAATTGCAGGTGTACCTGTGGATGTATGTCAAGGCTACCTTCAAACTCAGTGCCTCCTTGCTTGACATCATGGGGAAATCAAAGAAATCAGCCAAGACCTCATAAAAAAATTGTAGACATCCACAAGTCTGGTTCATCCTTGGGAGCAATTTCCAAAAGCCTGAATGTACCATTCCATCTGTACAAAGAATAGTATGCAAGTATAAACACCACGGGACCAAGCAGCTGTCATACATTTCAGGAAGGAGACGCGTTCTGTCTCCTAGAGATGAACGTACTTTGGTGCGAAAAGTGCAAATCAATCCCAGAACAACAGCAAAGGACCTTGAGAAGATGAAAGGCTGCTCAGCAAAGAATAAGCCACTGCTCCCAAAACCTCCATGAAAAAGCCAGACTACGGTTTGCAACTGCACATGTGGACAAAGATCATACTTTTTTGGAGAAATGTCCTCTTGGTCTGATGAAACAAAAATAGAACTGTTTGGCCATAATGAACCATCATTATGTTTGGAGGAAAAAGGGGGAGGCTTGCAAGCCGAAGAACACCATCCCAACCGTGAAGTACGGGGGTGGCAGTATCATGTTGTGGGGGTGCTGTGCTGCAGGAGGGCTGGTGCACTTCAATAATAGATGGCATCATGAGGCAGGAAATGATGTGGATATATTGAAGCAACATCTCAAGACATCAGTCAGGAAGTTAAAGCTTGGTCGCAAATGGGTCTTCCAAAAGGACAGTGACCCCAGCATACTTCCAAAGTTGTGGCAAAATGGTTTTAAGGACAACAAAGTCAAGGTATTGGAGTGGCCATCACAAAGCCCTGACCTCAATCCTATAGAAAATTTGTGGGCAGAACTGAAAAAAGCGTGTGCGAGCAAGGAGGCCTACAAACCTGACTCAGTTACACCAGCTCTGTCAGGAGAAGGGCCAGAATTTCACCCAACTTATTATGGGAAGCTTGTGGAAGGCTACCCGAAACGTTTGACCCAAGTGAAACAATTTAAAGGCAATGCTACCAAATACTAATTGAGTGTATGTAAACTTTTGACCCACTGGGAATGTGATGAAAGAAATAAAAGCTGAAATAAATCATTCTCTCTACTATTATTCTGACATTTCACATTCTTAAAATAAAGTGGTGATCCTAACTGACCTAAGACAGGGAATTTTTACTAGGATTAAATGTCAGGAATTGTGAAAAACCGAATTTAAATGTATTTGGCTAAGGTGTATGTAAACTTCCGACTTCAACTGTATATACATCAAATCACATTTTATTTGTCACATACACATGTTTAGCAGATGTTATTGTGGGTGTAGCAAAATGCTTGTGTTTCTAGCTCCAACAGTCCAGTAATATCTAACAAGTAATATCTAACAATACACACAATATAAAGGAATGGAATTAAGAATATATAAATATTTGGACGAGTGATGTCAGAGCAGCATAGACTAAGATACAGTAGATAGTATAGTATACAGAATATACATATGAGATGAGTAATACATAGACAGATACAGTAGAATAGGATAGAATACAGTATATACATATGAGATGAGTAATACATAGACTAAGATACAGTAGAATAGGATAGAATACAGTATATACATATGGGATGAGTAATACATAGACTAAGATACAGTAGAATAGGATAGAATGCAGTATATACATATGGGATGAGTAATACATAGACTAAGATACAGTAGAATAGAATAGAATACAGTATATACATATGAGATGAGTAATGCCAGATATGTAAACATGCAGGAAATCCATGAAGGAAAGATAGTGATGGTGCTCAGTGACGTTGTTGCAAATGTTGGGGAATAACCAATCATGATGAGGGATCATCAACTGTGAACGCTTTAGCAAGCTGGAGACAACCATGGAGAATGTGAATGCAGGATACATCAAGCGTTCCAATGGTAAAACTTTTGATTTAGTTACATCAAGTGTTCCAATGGTAAAACGTTTGAGTTAATTTAGTCCTGACACGGCACCAATATGTCGGAGGAAACACCGTTCGTTCACCTGACGACCGAGGTCAGCCTGCAGGCGCCACAAGGAGTCGCTAGAGCGCAATGAGCCAAGTAAAGCCCCCCCCCGGCCAAACCTTCCCCTAATCCCAACAACGCTTGGCCAATTGTGTGCCGCCCTATGGGACTCCCGATCACAGCAGGTTGTGGTACAGTCCGGGATCGAACCCGGGTCTGTAGTTACGCCTCTAGCACTGTGATGCAGTACCTTAGACCGCTGCACCACTCAGGTCTATAGTGACACCTCTAACACTGCGATGCAGTACCTTAGATCGCTGTGCCACTCGGGTATAACCTTTTTTTAACCAATTCATGTATGTATTGTTGTATTGATGTATTGATGTATTGTTACACCATATAGGAGCAGTATAGACCTAGTCTGTTCATTATATACATCTACATGATGTATTGTTACGCCATGTAGCAGCAGTATGGAGGTACAGTGGGGGACAAAATTGTTGACACCCTTGATAAAGATGAGATAAACGACTCTATAAAATAAATAATTCAAATACTGAGCTATATTGTATGTAAAAAATAAAGGGAAATTATATTATTTTATACTAATACAATTGCTCAGAGTAAGAGATTTAGTTTAACATGTAATTCTCAAAAGGTAGGGGTCTGAATTATTGGCACCCATGTTTTCAATACTCCAGCACCTTCCCCTTGGGAGGATAATGACACTGGGGTGTTTTATAAGATTAGAGAACACATTGGGTGGGATCTTAGACCATTCCTCCAAACAGAATCTCTCCAGGTCCTTGATTTATTTTGTCTGCGCTTATGGACTGCCCTGTTCGATTCAAACCACAGGTTTTCGATGGAGTTTAAGTCCGAAGACTGAGATGGCCATTGAAAAATGTTTTGTGTCCAATTAACCATTTCTTCGTGGATGTGTCTTGCTGGAAGATCCACTTATGGCCAAGTTTCAGCCTCCTAGCAGAGAGGTAACCAGGTTTTGGGCAAAAATATCCTGGTAGTGGGTAAAGTTTATTTATTTATTTTATTCATACATTTTTGCTCATCTTTATCAAGGGTATCAATAACTAGGTGCTTATTTTTGTAATCTAGTTATTTGACTGAATAGAAAAATACAGATGTGGACGTAAGATTAGAGTATTGTAGAGTTTAGTCATTTTATATCTCATAAAAAACAATCTGAACAATCAAGAACATGAACTTTTGCTCTTTGTCACGTGTTGATATAAATATTCATATTATTTAAATGGAAAAGGAAGAGAAAAACGAAAAAAACTGGGGTTTTTTGATCACCCCACCTCTATAAATAAAACGCTTTATAATATTATAATTATAATAGAAGAAAGAAAAAATAGTATTCCCTCCTCATACCTGCGTTAACTTTCAACTCCAGACAGCAGATGGCGAATATGTGTATTTAGGACGATGTTTATATGTGTGACGTAATCTAGTGGACGGAACGCTTTTCAACAACTGCAGCACCTCTGTAGCTTGCTAGCGCAAACAAAGTCGGAACTTTCAAAGTGTCTTGTTAGAATATTTCGTGGTTTTAATTGCCACTGATCGTTTTACATAGTACTGATGTGCAACTACTACCCATTTTAATTTAATAGTTACAGTGGTAGTCACTAGCTGGCTGGTTAACTTAGCACTAGTCTCATGTCCGCTTAATGCTAGCTGCTGTTATCTCCGACCATGAGGTTCACTAAGCTACTCTTCTCCTTGTTAAAGAAGAGGTCTGCTGGACGGAGAAAGAAGCTCTGGTGAAAAGAGGAGGATGTTAACAATACAAAAACAGTAGAGGGTGAGGCTGTTATCCGTGAAAGAAGAAGAGAAAACGCCTTCAGAGTGAAAGAGGAGGAGGATGTTACTGTGAAAGAAAAGGAGGAAGATCGCAGTTTTGTTGGAGTGGAGGATGAAGTGAAAGAAGATGAAGACGTTTTTGGAATGAAGGATGAAGAGGACGAGATTACTGTCACATTAGAGGAGAGACGAAGAAGAGAAGACTGAGAACTTGATTAACACCAGTAAATACAGTGAGTACTATCTTATAAAACAGGGACATTGATCTGATTAACACCAGTAAATACAGTGAGTACTATCTTATAAAACAGGGACACAAACTCTGCAGTTGTTGATCTAATGTGTGATTTTTAAAAGGGCATTCTACACTTGAATATGTTTTTGTACTGTATGAATTGTTCATGACGTCCTCCAGTGATTAAAAAAAAAACGTTTTCTATTGAAAAGTGATATATAAATACAGTAAAGTATAAACACACTAAAGGGAAACAAATAAATGTTTTGAGCAAAATAGTGTTTTTTTAGACAACTGCAAASTTGGAGTGAGTTTTTATTTTATTTTACCTTTATTTAACTAGGCATGTCAGATAAGAAAAAAATCTTATTTTCAATGACTGCCTAGGAACAGTGGGAACAGTGGGCAGGAACAGTGACAGATTTTTACCTTGTCAGCTCGGGGATTCAATCTTGCAACCTTTCGGTTACAAGTCCAATGCTCTAACCACTAGGCTACCTGCTGCCCCAGGAGTGATGTCATAGTAAGGCATTCAAAGAGTTGGCTTGATGGGAAGTCGTAATGTCATCCAATAGGCGACTGATCTTCATGTGAATATTCATTATTCTTTTTTAAATCCTTCATGTTCTTTCAAGTTGGTTGTTGATCATTGCTAGAAAGCCATTTTCTCGTCTTGCCATAGACTTTATGGCAAGACGATTTAAGTCCAAACTGTAACTAGGCCACTCAGGAACATTCAATGTCATCTTGGTAAGCTCCTCCAGTGTAGATTTGGCCTTGTGGTTTAGGTTATTGTTCTGTTAGTACAGKTTTTTGTATTCAGATCTCTGAAATGCACTCTACCTACGTAACATTTAGTGTCCCCTTATATTACRCTGGGRAAACAGTTTTCATGGGCACAKAAATCCTAAATAATTTCAGAGTCACCTTAACTTAACCTTAACACCCAAATCGATACTGTCATTAACGCAGTTCTTCAATAATTACACATAATTCTTAATACTGTAGCTGTTTAGTTACAGTTACATGTTCAAGTATCATCAGCTGATCTAGGAAATCATTTTCTGAATGACAGTMWCATGACAAACATCACRACATGCAACAACAACCAAAGTGCTTCTTCATTCATTACTCWKGTAAAGACAGTTATGCTGTGCTCCATGTTGGATCCAACATCCCTAACAAATTGAATTTTATAATGTGTTATTGTCTGCTTTATTTATAGTAGGGTCTCATTAGTCTGTTTGGACACAGAGATACTTAGCTCATAATGTGTAGAGAACTGTTCCTTGATGGATAGGCTATTGTACAACACACAGAGCTATTTTCCTTCATTCAGGACATTTAGAATGACAACACATTACAGAGTAGCCTAGTGGGATTATTCACACAATTGATCAGGTTATGAAATGTCATGACAAAGATATTTTATTGTCCATTATTTATAGTGTCTGTTGTTGTTAGGTGAAGTTATGGRTCCTACAGTAGGTCTATGTTGTTGTTAGGTGAAGTTATGGGTCCTACAGATCGATAGTTTGCTGTAATATTCAGAATACATTGTRAAAAAMGAAAACTTCTGCATTAAATGGAGGCATTTCGACAACCATATTTCGTTAGCATTGCCCTCCTGCCGCAATTTTGTTAAACACAGAAAGGGTCCTGTGTTGGAGACCAAAAGTCGTCTGGCACACTGCTTAGGATTTCAACAAGTTTAATAACTTATTTCTAGCCAACAATCATCGATGTTACTACTAATGTGAAAACAAGACMAAATATGATTTGTTGCTCACTTGACTGTATTAAGACAATTGTCAAATAATTGAACAGACTTCAGTTGTTGTACAAGTTCATGGGTATGCTCTGGGCTTTTACCTAAAAAAAAACAGTGAATTTCCGCTGTTGTGGGCCTTTAACCATCTGTCTGACTTTGTTGTTCACACAGGAGAGAGAAGTGACTATCGTGAATCCTCTGGAGAGCCTCAAAAACATCATGATGCTGACGAGGCAGAGCAGAGTCTGTCCACATCAGAACACCTCAAGAAACACCAGCAGAGACCCACAGGAAAGATATCTATCTGCTGCTCTGACTGTGGGAAAGATTGCAAATCTTCATCAGAACTTAAAATACACCAGCGAGTACACACAGGAGAGAAACCTTACTGCTGCTCTGACTGCGGGAAACTTTTCTCAAGATCAAATTCACTAAAAGTACACCTGAGAATTCACACTGGAGAGAAATCTCATTGCTGCTCTGACTGTGGGAAACGTTGCAAAGATTCATCAGAACTTAAAATACACCAGCGAGTACACACAGGAGAGAAGCCTCACCACTGTTCAGATTGTGGGAAAAGCTTTTCAACATCACAGACTTTGAAGCTGCACCAGAGAACACACACAGGAGAGAAACCTTTTAGCTGTGATCAATGTGGGAAGAGTTTTACTCAGTCAAGCTGCCTGAAATCACACCAGAAAATACACACTGGAGAGAAACCTTATAGCTGTGCTCAATGTGGGAATTGTTTTGTTACATCTAGCAACCTGATATCACACCAAAGAACACACACAGGAGAGAAATCTTATAGCTGTGATCAATGTGGGAAGCGTTTTGGTACATCTCAAAATTTGATGATACACCAGAGAACACAYACGGGAGAGAAGCCTTATAGCTGTGATCTATGTGTGAAGAGTTTTACTACATCTAGCCATCTGACTGTACACCAGAGAAGACACACAGGAGAGAAACCTTATAGCTGTGATCAATGTGGGAAGAGTTTTGTTTCATCTGGCCCTCTCGCTAAACACCAGAGAACACACACAGGAAATAAATCTTATAGCTGTGATGAATGTGGGAGGAGTTATACTACATCTAGCAATCTGATTGTGCACCAAAGGACACACACAGGAGAGCAGTCTTTTAGCTGTGATCAATGTGACAAGAGATACTATTATAAAAGATCTCTGACTAAACATCAGAAATTACATGAAGAAGTTGTTTCATGATATCAATGAAATAATGTCACAATGTAGAATGTTTTAACATTATAGTAGGACTATTTTAATAATGTCACAATGTAGAAGCCTAAACGTTTGCCCCCTTATCAATTGATTTCAGCATGATATGGATATTAGCCTCAGGGGAAAATCCAGGCTCTGATTTGAAAGAGTACTATTTATGTGATTTAACAAAAAGTGACTAACAAAAAAAGAGTCGTTAGAGTTGTGTTACACTTACSGCGTTGGTGACCCACTTGAATCAAAATGCAACACTTCAAAATGTAGCTAGCTGTTTTCTACAAGTTGTCCTTTAACCAGTGATGTACACATTATTCCCAGATTYCGTGTGGTCTTTGAGCTGTTAGTTTTAACASAATGTGCAACCTCATCTCCCTCGGCACATTTGATTTCAACATGATATCGATGAGTGATGACAAATAAGTGTTGTGTTCCTTTGTTTAGCGACCCCTAAATTTAAATGTATCACTCCAAAATGTAGCTGACTGYCTTCTGCAGGTTGTCGTCTAACCAGTGAGGTAAAATATATCTTTATATATATTGTAATATGATTACTATTGTGCAGATGTTTGTGTAGATAGTACATTTTATATTTAGGGTTTCTATATATCACAAACTGTTTCTGCATATTGGTTATTGATTTGAACACGTTAAAACTGTGTTTTGACATTTGGGCTATCCCACCAAAATAGCWAAATGTTGTTGACAAGACGTCCAATATACGTTYGGTTTTAGTTGGAAAGATGTCGTTTTGTCAGTGACTTGAAAACAACTTATTTTCAACGTACTTGCAGCCTATACACATGGACGCAGAATAATAAATTGGCCAATAATCCAWTTTATTACGTCACTCCAGTATTTCTTGACAAAATTCAAACGCTAATTGTCTTCAGGGGTGAATTGTACAACTGAATGCGTCTTCCGCATTTAACCCAACCCCTCTGAATCAGAGAGGTGCGTGGCGTTGCCTTAATCGACGTCCACGGCGCGTTAACTGCCTTGCTTAGAACGACAGATTTTTACCTTGTCCACGGCAAGTTAAAACCTCTTAAGGATACTCCCCTTTTTTCAATTTTGACCTAAAATGACCCAAAACTAACTGCCTGTAGCTCAGGCCCTGAATCAAGGATATGCATATTTGTGCTACTATTTGAAAGGAAATACTTTTAACTTTGTCGAAATGTGAAAGGAATATAGGAGAATATAACAGAATAGATCTGGTAAAAGAAAATGCAAAGAAAAAAACAACCGTTCTTTTGTATTTTTTTTGTACCATCTTCTTTTGAAATGCAAGACAAGTTTGAGACTGATCCAATGAACCATTGCATTTCTGTTAAAAAAAGAATAATCAAGACTGCCCAAATGTGCCTAATATGTTTATTAATAACGTTTCATGTTAAAMATTATGCACTCTCCTCAAACAATAKCATGGTATTCTTTCACTGTAATAGCWACTGTAAATTGGACATTGCGGTTAGATTAACAAGAGTTTAAGCTTTCTGCCAATATCAGATATGTCTATGTCCTGGGAAATGTTCTTGTTACTTACAACCTCATGCTAATCGCATTAGCCTACGCTAGCTCAACMGTCCCATGGTATGGTGCAGCATGGAATAATAAAAACATGTATCTTTTGTCAGGTTGGATGTTTGAAATATGAGGTGATTTGAGTCGTGCTTCTTCAGTAGTGGCAGGTAGCCTAGTGGTTAGAGCGTTGGGCCAGTAACCGAAAGGTTGCTGGATCGAATCCTGGAGCTGACAAGATAAAAGTCTATCTATTTAAGGGACATTTCTGGTTTTCTTGATGGGGAACGTAACAACAAACAATGTAGTAAAACAATCTTATATTTTGGGTTGGATATTGTATCCAATTGTTAATATTTTAATCAATGTATTTTGGCATTTCCTTAGAATGCTCATTAGTCTTTCAGTTGTTAATCTTCTGTTTTTTATCCTCTTATGTTTGTTGTGGTAAATATTTGTTTATTCCTGTGAAGCCATTGTGTTGCATCCATGTCTGAAATGTGCTGTTTAAATAAAGCTTGATTTGAACATATTGCAAAACAAATTAACCCAATGACCAACCAATCAACGGACTCTTGCTAAACCAATGAACAAATATGTGCAAAAGYAACACGTATCTTGGTCCATCTTAGTATGAAAAACAGTATAAATTCAGTATATCKTCCACTATGTCAAAAGAGTGCATGGTATGTACGTTTAGTWTCACCTTTCAACCAACCCAGTGCATTKTTTTGAAAATGAAMAATGTTGAAATCAACAATAAGTCAAAGGATTCAACTACTGAAAACTGAAACAAACAAATGGATCAAACAGATCAATCCCACTTTTCAAGCCTGCTGAAGGTGTGGTGAAGTGGTAAACACCACCCCCGGCTCTACCAAGCATTTCGCTACACTCGCATTAACATCTGCTAACCATGTGTATGTGACAAATAAAAAATTTTACCAGAGGCTTGAGGTGGTCTCCCACAGCTCTGCTTATGTCATGTTCTGTGGCCTTGCTGTTCCATTTCTTGACTCCCCATGCAACGCAGAAATAAACACATTTAGTCATATTATATACAACGCTCAAAGTAATGGATATGGAGCACCTATGGCCTCAGTTACACCTGGCACCTAAATGTGACTTCTGTCATCTGATCACTCCAAGCTGCATTAGGTTCAGATCTACCAGGATGGGCCTTTGACATAGTCTGGACGCAGTCAGGCCACTGAATATGCATAAGCAATGTAAAGAGATGTGGGGAAAAGTACATTCTACACAAATTACCTTCATAATATCAAGATCAAAATGTGTGTGCCTGAGGGAAAATTAACTTTCATATAGCCAAAGGGGTGAGAAATTGCACCAATATCAGTGGACCAATTTGCACTAATGTAAATGAACATGGTTGTAGAACATATTACCTTTTTGCTTACGTGATGAACCGCTAAGGGACATAAATATTACCATCTAAACCATCTGTGACCTCTCACCTCCTGGCTGTAGAAGTGTTCTTCCTAACCAGTCCCTCAACAGTTCTCTGACTGGGTCTTCAGAGGAGAGGAAGGCTGAGGAGGGATGGAAGGATGAATTGATCAGTCAGTCAATAACATGTAGAGCTGCTGTCTATGCTGTATGACAMAATTACTATTTTAGTAGTTCATTAAAGTAATTAAGACTTTATGACTGCTGAATACCAACTATCAATCACTTAGATCATATATTTTCAGGTAGAGATACATCCTTGGGACGTCCCTAGCCCGTTGAAGTTGACATTTAAAATGGTTAAGGTAGGGTTTAGGGTAGGGATGTCCCAAGGATCCCAGATAGCATTGACCATTGTGCATTCTTYGGTCTCTTTTACGTAGCAGGTGATGGGTTCTGATTTCTGAACTTGAAAATATTAAATATCCTTATTATGTGAAATTGAATGAAACAATAATGTATGTTGATGCTAATATGATGTACAATATGTCATGAAGTTTCTATATGACAACAATAGTGTAAAATGTTTAATATGTCATATACTATTTTTTAACAGTTTCACTAATTAATTTTCATTAACTTAATCAATATGACACACCCCTCACTATTGTCATTGGTTACACTAATTGCACTGTTTGTCTACATAACCTGGTTCAAGTATTCATGACATCACCCTGAGGAAGGCACAGTGATGCCAAAACGTTGGTAAATACCCATTAAATTGCTGGGAGTTTATACATGAAGTGTGCAACTTTATTTTGATAGTTTATAGTTTATTCGCCGTTAGTCAGCAACTCCACACAAACAATTTTTATGGGTGTGCGCCAGCTCATGTTTTTTAAGGGTAGGTAACAACACATCCGCCTTGCTGGGGCCCCTCAAGGGTGCGTGCTCAGCCCCCTCCTGTACTCCCTGTTCACTCATGACTGCACGGCCAGGCACGACTCCAACACCATCATTAAGTTTGCCGATGCCACAAGAACAAACTGATCAACCACAACTACGAGACAGCCTATAGGGGGAGGTCAGAGACCTGGCCGTGTGGTGGCTAGGAAAACAACCTCTCCTCCAAAGTGATCAAGACGAAGATGAATTGTGGGCTACAGGAAAAAGAGGACCGAGCACGCCCCCATTTTCATCGACGGGGCTGTAGAGGAGCATGTTGAGAGCTTCAGTTCCTTGGTGTCCACATCACTAACAAACTAGAATGGTCCAAGCACACCCAAGCCAGTCGTGAAGTGGGCACGACAAACCTATTCCCCTCAGGAGACTGAAAAAGATGTTAGCATGGGTCCTCAGATCCAAAAAGGTTCTAAGCTGGCACCATCGAGAGCATCCTGACTGGTTGATCCCTGCCTGGTATGGAACTGCTCTGCCTCCGACCACAAGGCACTACAGAGGGTAGTGCGTAACACTTGGGCAAAGCTTCCTGCCTCCAGGACCTCTATACCAGGCGGTGTAGAGGAAGCCCCCCCTCTCTGTTATCATCTATGCATAGTCACTTTAATAACTCTACCTACATGTACATATTACCTCAATTCCTGACTAACCGGTGCCCCGCACATTGACTCTGTACTGGTACCCGCCTGTATATAGTCTAGATATTGTTATTTAACTTCTGCTCTTTAATTACTGGTTCCTTTTATTTCTTATTCTTATTTGTACTTTTTTTAAACTGTGTTGTTGGTTAGGGGCTTGGAAGTAAACATTTCACTGTAAGATCAAATTCAATTTGGGTTTGAATAGACCCATTGTACAGAATGAATGACTGACTGCCCCAGTTCAACATCAGTTCACCCGTCTCACCTCATACTGTATGGAGCAGCAGCAGCTGACTGCCCCGTTCAACGTATTATCTCATACTGTATTGGAGCAGCAGCAGCTGACTGCCCAGTTCAACATCAGTTCACCGTCCACCTCATACAGTAATTGGAGCAGCAGCAGCTGATTGCCCAGTTCAACATCAGTTTCACCGTCTACCTCAATACTGTAATGGAGCAAGCAGCAGCTGACTGCCCAGTTCAACGTCTCATCTCATTTTTACTGTATTGGAGGCAGTAGCAGCTGACTGCCAGTTCAACTCAGTTCACCGTCTACGTCATACAGTATTGGAGGCAGCAGCAGCTGACTGCGCCAAGTTCAAAACATCAGTTCACCTCTCACAAACTGTAATTGGAGCAGCAGCAGCTGACTGCCCAGGTTCAACCAGTTCCCATCATCTCATACTGTATTGGAGGCAGCAGCAGCTGATGCAGCATAGTTCAGACTCATGTTGAAGCGCACTGACTTTGATCGTATGCTAAAATGTGTTTGTATCTAAGAGTAAATAGAAGCAGACTACACTCTAAAAATGAGGGTTCAAACTGGAGTTGTTCTCAGATCCCCTAAGAACCGTAGGGTTCTTGGTCAATGAAAACAGCCCAAAAAGGTTCTTCAAAATAACTTGTTTAGAAGGTGGGTTTCATCGAGGAAACCTCCGTTGTTGCTGGACTTTTCGGAAACTTCAATCAGCAACTGAAAACGCTGGTGCGCAAGTATGGATGCGACAACAGTTAAAAGGTTTAGTTGGGTTGATGGTTTTGGCAACTGAATATGTATCGAAATAATTTATTAATAATATAAGAATACTAATGAATAACGAAGACAATTATGGTTTTCCTGTGTATAGCTTCCATAACGGTTACATAGCTAATTAACGTAAATATTAGAAAAGCGGTTTTGACCGTCGGCGTTGTTATGAGCTACAGTAACAGTCCGTTAGTTAGCTAACGTTATGGTCCCTTAACTAAAGCAAAACTAGGTTTGGATTATTTTCCCTGAACTATATTTTTCCCAGATATTGTATATGTTGTCCTCATTAAGCCAACATGGCTTTACAACGTCTAAATTACGTAGAGTTTCCAATCTAGAGCAAGTTCTTCACTTTTGTGTTAATGAACTGGCTAACGTTAACTAACTAACTAAGGACTCTCCATACTACTCCAATGCCCTTCCACAAACCCAGCAGAACAAAAAAATAACAATCTTGTAACTATAGATCTCTTCGAGGAACTATAGACTCTGTGAGGAACTATTAGGATCTCTATGTTTACTAACCAAACTTCAAGATTAAACACTCAAGTCACAAACTCTCAATGATTCACGGTCACACGAATTGCTCTCGTATCAACAGTCACACAGACTCTCCGATATCAACAGTCACAACAACTCTCATAATCACAGTCACACTTATTAGCACACATGCTATTCCCATACAATACCTAATCAATTAGTTGTTTATCCAATATTTTCCTCATTTCCTATATCATGGTTAGTTCCTGGATAAATGCAAATCATACATTTACATCTTTCATACTTCTAAAAATGGGGTACATGTTTAATAACAATTACCAGGTGGCACCTTACTACAATCGCTAAATAAAATAAGGGACTACTAAAACACAATGTAAGCTCCAAGTCAAGTCACCTTCTGTGAAATCAAACTGTCCACTAGGAAAGCAACACTATTGACAATAAAATTTCAACATGCTGTTGTGCAAATGGAATAGACAACAGATGGAAATTATAGCAATTAGCAAGACACCCCAATAAAGGAGTGGTTGTGCAGGTGGTGACCACAGACCCACTTCTCAGTTCCTATTGCTTTCCTGGCTGATGTTTTGGTCACTTTTGAAATGCTGGCGGTGCTTTCACTCTAGGGGTGCATGAGACGGAGTCTACAACCCACACAAGTGGTTCAGGTAGTGCAGCTCATCCAGGATTGGACATCAATGCGAAGCTGTGGCAAGAAGGTTGCTGTGTCTTCAGCGTAGTGTCCCAGAGCCATGGAGGCGCTACCAGGAGACAGGCCCAAGTAATCAGGAACCGTGGAGGGGAGGCCGTAGGAGGGCACAACCCAGCACAGGACCCGCTACCTCCGCCTTTGTGCAAGGAGGAGCACTGCCAGAGCCCTAGCAAAATGAACCTCCAGCAGGCCTAATGAGTGCATGTGTCTGACTCCAAACCGGTCAGAAACAGATCCATGAAGGTGGTGTATGAGGGCCCGAGGTCCACAGGTGGGGGTTGTGCTTACAGCCCAAAACCGGTGCAGAAGTTGCATTGCCAGAGAACACAAGATTGCAATAGCCGACTGGCGGCCCTGGTGCTCTTTCACAGGGATGAAGAGCAGGTTCAGCACTGAGCAACATGTGACAGACGTGACAGTCTGGAGAGACGCCGTGGAGAACGTTCTGCTTGCCTGCAACAGGTCCTCCAGCATGAGCCTGTTTGGCGGTGAGTCAGTCATGGTGTGGGGTTGGCATTTTCTTTGGGGGCCGCACA
Source organism: Salvelinus sp. IW2-2015 (assembly GCF_002910315.2). Taxonomy (NCBI): domain Eukaryota; kingdom Metazoa; phylum Chordata; class Actinopteri; order Salmoniformes; family Salmonidae; genus Salvelinus; species Salvelinus sp. IW2-2015. The sequence continues at coordinate 367,263 of NW_019942699.1, forward strand.
GCCCTACATGGCTCGCCAGAGGTAGCCTGACTGCCATTAGGTACCGAGATAGATCCTCAGACCCTTGTGGAACCATATGCTGGTGCGGTTTGGCCCTGGGTCCTCCTAATGCAAGACAATGCTAGACCTCATGTGGCTTGGAGGGTGTCAAGCCAGTTCCTGCAAAGAGAAGGCAATTGTGATGCTTGACTGGCCCGCCCGTTTCCCCAGACCCTGAAATCCAATTGAGCACATCTGGGAACATGTCTCCGCTCGCCATCACCAACGCCACGTGCCACGAGCAGACTGTCCAGGAGTGTGGCGATGCTTTTAGTCCCAGGTCTGGGAGGAGATCGCCCTCAGGAAGACCAATCGCCACCTCATAGGAGCATGCCCAGGCGTTGTACGGGAGCATACAGGGCACGTTGGAGGCCACACACCAACATACTGGAGCCTCATTTTGACTTTTTTTACGAGCAATTACTCAAAAGTTGCCATTCAGCCTGTAGTGTGGTTTTCCACTTTAATTTTGAGTGTGACTCCAAATCGACACACCTCCATGGGTTGATAAATTGATTTCCATTGATAATTTTTTGTGTGATTTTGTGTGTCAGCACATATCAAACTATGTAAAGAAAAAAGTATTTCATAAGAATATTTCATTATTCAGATTCTAAGGATGTGTTATTTTAAGTGTTCCCTTTATTTTTTTGACTGTTGAAACTAGCAGAGGATCCATGTAGTCCCGTAATCTTCTCCTGTGTGAACAACAAAGTCAGACAGATGGTTAAAGGCCAAAACAGCAGAATTCTCTGTTTGAGTAAAGGTGATGCCCAGAGCAATACCCAATGGAAGTAGTTACAACATTGAGCGTCTGGTTAAAATTTGACAAATTAAGAGGTCAAGATTTAGCACAATAGTGATATTTTGTCTTGTTTTCACATTAGTATAACATCGATGATTGTAGGCTAGAAAATAAGTGTTATTCAAGTTGTTTGAAATCCTAAGCACTGTGCCAAGACGACTTTTGGGTCTCCAATATAGGCCCCTTTCTTGTTATTTGCTCAATTGCGCACGGAGGGAAAGCATCACGCAATTGTTTGCAAAAAACTCCCCTGCCTTAAATGAAGGAAACCGCTAGTTATGGATGTAGTATTCTGCCTGGAGCAAAAATGGTGAGCAAAGATTTTAGTTTTTCACAATGTATTCCTGAAATATTACAGCGCAAGATCAGGAGTCTACTCAAGGAAACTCAGTATTAAGCTCTGTGTCGTATTCACTAATTCACCAACCATGGGGGGAAAACTTCCCCGGAAGGTTCTCATGGCCTGACAAGCAAAAATAACCCTCCATTTCCGGTTGCTTAGAAAAGGGCATTTCACACTTCAAGTATGGATGTAGAATTTGTAGCCTGGAATCACCTGCTTATAATGTTTTGTGTTATTGTCGCAAATCAATTGCTTTTAATACTTAAACGCACTTCAAAACCAGTAAAATCTCTTGGGCTAGCTTTGCCATCAGCCTGACATGAGGGTTTTAACTAAGTGTTTAACAAATTGGCCCATAACTTCAACCTAACAATAATATAGACTACTGTAGGACCAATAACTTCACCTAACAACAAACATAGCTAGCTGTAGGGCCCATAATCACCTAACAAATAACAAGCTACCGTAGACCTAACTCCTAGTACATGACCTCTGACCATAACTTCACCCTAACACAAAATAACCACTGTAGGACCCATAACTTCACCTAAACAATAACATAACTAGACACCTAACTAAACTGCCTACTGGGACCCATAACTTCACCTAAACAAGACAGACACTTAGGACCTATTCCTACACATAAGCATCTAGGAACCCACTAAATCCACCTAACAACAAACATAGACCTACTGTAGGACCCATAACTTCACCTTAACATAACATAGACCTAGGAT
>NW_019942699.1:369901-381094 GCF_002910315.2 Salvelinus sp. IW2-2015
CGGCTACCTTTCTCCCCGTTGGTCACGGCTACCTTTCTCCCCGTTGGTCCCGGCTACCTTTCTCCACCGTTGGCCCCGGCTACCTTTCTCCCGTTGGTCCCGGCTACCTTTCTCCCCGGTTACCTTTCTCCCCGTTGGCCACGGCTACCTTTCTCCCCGTTTTTGTTTTGATAATGAAACGGCGGTGTGGAGCGTTCGGCAGAGTAGCAGCTCTGTTGTACATGCAGTGCATTAGGAAAGTATTAATTTTTCCCACGTTTAGTTCCGGGCAGGCCTGGGCAACTCCAGTCCTCGGGGGCCTGATTGTTGTCACACCTTTGTCCCAGCTAACACACCTGACTCCATTAATCACCTAATCCTGATCTTCAGTTTGCAATGCAATTAGTTGAACTCAGGTGTGTTTACTAGGGATGGGGGGGGAAAGTGGGACGGGAGTTGCCCAGGCCTGCCACGGTTACGGCCTTGTTCTAAAATAGATTCAATAGTTTTGCCCCCTAATCAGCATATACCCCATAATGACAAAGCAAAAACCTGTTTTTAGATTTTTTTGTAAAAACAAACAAACTGAAATATCACATTTACATAAGTATTCAGAACCTTTACTCAGTACTTTGTTGAAGCACCGATTACAGCCTCGATTCTTCTTGGGTATGACGCTACAAGCTTGGCACACCTGTATCTGGGGAGTTTCTCCCATTCTTCTCTGCAGATCCTCTCAAGCTCTGTCAGGTTGGATGGGGAGCGTCGCTGCACAGCTATTTTCAGGTCTCTCCAGAGATGTTCCATCGGGTTAAAGTCTGGGCTCTGGCTGGGCCACTCAAGGACATTCAGAGACTTGTCCCGAAGCCACTCCTGCGTTGTCTTGGCTGTGTGCATAGGGTCGTTGTCCAGTCTGAGGTCCTGAGGGCTCTGGAGCAGGTTTTCATCAAGGATCTCTCTGTACTTTGCTCTGTTCATCTTTCCCTCGATCCTGATTAGTCTCCCAGTCCCTGCCGCTGAAAAACATCCCCACAGCATGATGCTGCCACCACCATGCTTCACAGTAGGGATGGTGCCAGGTTTCCTCCAGAAGTGTTGCTTGGCGTTCAGGCCAAGGAGTTCAATCTTGGTTTCATCAGGCCAGAGAATTTTGTTTCTCATGATCTGAAAGTCTCTTGGTGCCTTTTGGCTAACTCCAAGCGGGCTGTCATGTGCCTTTTACTGAGGAGTGGCTTCCGTCTGGCCTCTCTACCATAAAGGCCTGATTGGTGGAGTGCTGCAGAGATTGTTGTCCTTCTGGAAGGTTCTCCCATCTACACAGAGGAACTCTGGAACTCTGTCAGAGTGACCATCGGGTTCTTGGTCACCTCCTGACCAAGGCACCTTCCCCCTCTGATTGCTCATTTTGGCCGGGCGGCCAGCTCTAGGAGGAGTTTTGGTGCTTGCAAATCAATGTCCGATCAATTGAATTTACCACAGGTGGACTCCAATCAAGTTGTAGAAACATCTCAAGGATGATCAATGGAAACAGGATGCACCTGAGCTCACAGCAAAGGGTCTGAATACTTATTTGCCATAATTTCTAAAAACCTATTTTCACTTTGTCGTCATGGGGTTTTGTGTGTAGACTGAGTATGAACATGTATTTAATCCATTTTAGAATAAGGCTGTAAAGTAACACAATGTGGAAAACGGTCGAGGGGTCTGAATACTTTCTGAATGCACTGTGATGTCAGAGAGAGGAAAACCGGTGTTCGTTTGTTTTGAATTAACTTCCTCCTTTGTTGTAAATCCTAAACCGACGTTTCACCACGTATTGATTCCAGCTGTAAAGATGGACTTTAAAATGGTATAAACTGACCGACTTGACGCTCTCAACAACCCATATTAAAATCGGGAGCTGAATGTCTGAGCGTGTATCGACGTTAGCTGGTTAAAACGCAGATTCTGTTCAAATGAGAATAAAGGTGTATTATTTGTCTGTCTCTCTGTCTCTGTCTATCTTTGTCTGTCTCTCTCTGTCTCTGTCTCTCTCTCTCTCTGTCGGTCTGTCTCGTCTGTCTCTGAAAGCTGAGCATGATTTGGTTTTGTGATAGTGATTTTTTTTATTTTATTTTACCTTTATTTAACTAGGAAAGTTAGTTAAGATCAAATTCTTATTTACAATGACGGCCTACCGGGGAACAGTGGGTTAACTGCCTTGTTCAGGGGCAGAACAACAGATTTTTACCTTGTCAGCTCGGGGGATTTGATCTTGCAACCTTTCGGTTACTAGTCCAACGCTCTAACCACTAAGGCTACCCTGTTAAGTTCATGTTTTAAGTATCCCTTCATTTCTGTTATTACGGGGCTTATTACTCAGTCAAGAGTGCGCCTGCGTGGGAAGTTTGGTTGTTGATGGACCTAGCCTGGAGTGTAATGGCTACCTTGTAGTGTGTTCATACGGTTTAGTAAACTTTGTTAAACTGGAACCTTGTCGTTGTGTCATTTCGAGTTAACATACCTGCCGCCCCGAACGAGGCTGGGATGATACCAGTATCCCGTCTCTTTTTAGTCCTTTTTAAAAACCTGCTGTGTGTAAAATATGACGTGCTATAGATGAGAAAAGGATACATGCCACTCTGGATGACATCATCATAATGTTTGTTTCCAACAGCAGGGGTTTGTTTTCCCGAAATAAGTTTTCAATTGGTTTTGTGTTTTTGTCTCCTTGCCACGATACTAAAGTAGTATGGAGATACCGGTCTGGTTCTGACCCAGTAATGACTGACGAGTTAGTGGAACTGGGGGTTCTGAGTGGCTGTGATGTTCAGGGCTTTTGGCTTTTATAGCGGTGGTGGAAAAGTACCCAGTTGTCATACTTGAGTTAAAGTAAAGAAACCTTTTAATAGAAAATGACTCAAGTAAAAGTCACCCAGTAAAATACTACTTGAGTAAAAGTAAGTATTTGGTTTGAAATATCCGTAAGTATTAATTTCAAATTCCTTTTATATTAAGCAAATATTATTTTGTATTAATGGACAGCCAGTGGCACATTCCAACACTCAGACATTATTTACAAACAAAGCATGTGTTTAGTGAGTCCTCCAGATCAGAGACCGTAGGAATGACCAGGTGAATTTCAGTCCCCCCCCCCTCGTCCTTTTAAACATTCAAAATGTAACAAGTACTTTAGCTTGTCGGAGAAAATGTAGGAAGTAAAATTTATTTTCTTTTAGGAATGTAGTGAAGAAAAAGTTGTCAAATGTAAATACTAAAGTACAGATACTCCCCCAAAAAAACGAATTATGTAGTACTTTAAAAAATATTTAATATTTAAGTACTTTAAACCACTGCTTTATATTGTTGTAAGAATGTAGGTACGTAATARTACCATTGGAGAATGAAGGATCTTTCTATGTTCTGAAATAGAGCTGTTAAACAATAGTAGCCAGGCTGCTAAATATGACGTTATCACGTGTCACATACAGGACTCAGCAAGGCAGTGTTTCCTCGTTTCAAAACAAGTAAAGAAAAAGAAAAGATTAAGAAATGTTGTCTGACAGTAGAATGTGTTTGGGTGTCAGGTTTTTTGCGTTTTTAATAGATTTAAAAAACAAACCTACCCAACCGTTCTCTTTTAGCCAGCTCAGCTATTCTCATAAAACATAAAACTACATGGGGCTAAATCAGGTCCGTTACACACACTGACTGAGTCCCCAGTCCAACGCTAGTTGTGGAAGGATTTCACAGCCTCAGTTGTACTCATTATAAAAATTCAGAAAACAAAACATATTTTACATAGGTTTAAAGATTAACTTCTTGTGAATCCAACCACGGTGTCAGATCAAAAAAAAATGCTCCAGGGCGAAAGCACACCCTATGATCATCCGAGACACACACACTGACTGAGTCCCCAGTCCAACGCTAGTTAGGGAGGGAGAGAGGGAGGGAGGGAGAGAGGGAGAGAGAGAGCTCTCTGGTCTTCTCTCCTTGTTCCTCGTTCCTCTCCTGCCTGTGTTTCAGTACCCATCCCCCCCTCACTCTGTCTGCAGCTTGGTTGCTGCTACTCTGAGCCTTGGAGAGACACACTGAGGAAGAAGTGGTGTCTGCTGGGTCCTAGTGTTAGAGGAGTTTGAGTGGAGTTGCGTCTCTCTGTTGAAGCGGGAAAGAGAATGAGAGTTTACAGCTGTTAAAAATGGTGATGGTATGTTTCATCTGGTTCAATTCAAATTGACACATTAGTAAAGGGAGCTGGTTTTTATTCCAGTTGTACATTAGTAAAGGGAGCTGGTTTTATTCCAGTTGTACATTATAATGAACATTAGTAATAGGGCTGGATTTATCCAGTTGACTAGTAATGATACATAGTAAGGGAGCTGGTTTTATTCCATGTTGTACAATTAGTAATCGATTACATTAGTAAAGGGAGCTGGTTTTATTCCAGTTGTACATTTTAGTAATGATAAACATTTTTTAAGTAAGGGAGCTGGTTGTTTCCAAGTTTACATTAAGTACTGATACATTAGTAAAGGAGCTGGTTTTATTCCCGTTGTACATTAGTAATGATACATTAGATAAAGGGAGCTGGTTTTATTCCAGTGTACATTAGTAAGGAGCTGGTTTACAGTTGTACATTAGTAAAGGACTGGTTTTATTCCATAATTGTATACATTAGTAATGGGAGCTGGTTTTATTCAGTTTGTACATTAGTAAGGATGAGCTGGTTTTATTCCAGTTGTACATTAGTAATGGGAGTGTTTTCATTCCAGTTGTATCATTAGTAAAGGTAGCTGGTTTTTTATTCCATTTGTACATTAGTAATGATACATTAGTAAGGGAGCTGGTTTTTTATTCCAGTTTATTTATGTAATGGGACTGTTTTATTCCAGTTGGTACATTATAATGATACATATGTAATGGGAGCTGGTTTTTATTCCAGTTGTACATTCAGTAAAGGGAGCTGTTTTTATTCCAAGTTTGTACATTTATGTACATAGTAAAGGGAGCTGTTATATCCAGTTGTACATTAGTAATGGGAGCTGGTTTTATTCCAGTTGTACATTAGTAATGGACTGGTTTTATTCCAGTTGTACATTAGTAATGATACATAGTAATGGAGCTGGTTTTTATTAGTTGTACATTAGTAAAGGAGCTGGTTTTATTCCAGTTGTAAATAGTAATGATAACATTAGTAAAGGGAGCTGTTTTATTCCAGTTGTACATAGTAAAGGGAGCTGGTTTTTATTTCCAGTTTACAGTTATAATGAACAGTTAGTAATGGGGTGGTTATATTCCAGTTGAATTAGTAATGGAGCTTGGTTTTATTCCAGTTGTACATTAGTAATGAATACATTAGTTACAGGGAGCTGTTTTATTCCAGTTGTACATTAGTAATGGAATACATTAGTAAGGAGTGTTTATTCCCGTTGTCATTAGTGACAATTAGTAAGGAGCTGGTTTTATTCCAGTTGTTACATTAGTAAATACATTAGTAAAGGGAGCTGGTTATTATCCAGTTGTACATTAGTAAAGGGACTGGTTATTACATGTAATACATGATAGTAAGGAGACTGTTTTATTACAGTTACATTAGTAATGACACATTAGTAAATGGAAGTGGTTTTATTCAGTTGTACATTAGTAATGATACATTAGTAAAGGGAGCTGGTTTTATTCCAGTTGTACATTAGTAATGAACATTAGTAAGGGAGCTGGTTTTTCCCGTTGTACATTAGTAATGACACATTAGTAAGGAGCTGGTTTTATTCCAGTTGTACATTAGTAAGAACTTAGTAAGAGAGCTGGTTTTATTCCAGTTGTACATTAATAATGGGAGCTGTTTATTTCCAGTTGACATTAGTAATGATACATTATAGTAAGGAGCTGGTTTTATTCTAGTTTTACTTAGTAAGGAGCTGTTTTATTCCAGTTGTACATTAGTAATCGGTCATTAGTAAAGGGAGCTTTCAATGTCAGCTAACTCTGCTTGACTGTATGTAGTTCCAGTCTATGGAGACTATGTCACTTTATGTGTACCATTATAACACTTCTGCTTGATGTGTATGTAGTATCCAGTCTATAGAGAGAAATCACTCTGCTCACTGTATGTAGTATCCAGTTAAGGAGAGATATCACTGTTGCGACTGTATGTTATCCAGTCTATAGAGAAAAACTCCTTGCTCGAACTGTATGTAGTATCCAGTCTATAAACTCACTCTGCTCACTTGTATGTAGTAGTCCAGTCTATAACTCACTCTGCTCGACTTATGTAGTATCCAGTCTATAACTCACTCTGCTTGACTGTATGTAGTAGCCAGTCTATAACTCCTGCTCTTGACTGTATGTAGTATCCATCTATAACTCCTCTGCTGACTGTATGTAGTGCCATTCTATAACTCACTCTTGCTTCGACTGTATGTAGTATCCAGTCTATACTCACTCTCGCTGGACTGTATGGTATCCAGTCTATAACTCACTCTGCTTGACTGTATGTAGTATCCATCTATACTCATTGCTGACTGTATGTAGTATCGCAGTCTATAATAACTCACTCTGCTTGACTGTGTATGTATTACTGATAGACTCACTCTGCTTGACTGATATGTATATCCAATTAACTCACTCTGCTTGACTGTAATGTAGTATCCAGTCTATAACTCACTCTGCTTGACTGTATGTAGTATCCAGTCTATAACTCACTCTGCTTGACTGTATTGTAGTAATCTCAGTCTATAGAGAAATTCACTCTGCTTGATGTATGTAGTATCCAGTCTATAGAGAGAACTCACTCTGCTCGACGTGTATGTAGTATCCAGTTATAGAGAGAACTACTCTGCTTGACTTGTGTAGTATCCAGTTTAGAGAAATCATCTGCTCACTGTATGTAGTATCCAGTCTAATAAGAGAAACTCACTCTGCTCGACTGTATGTAGTATCCAGTTTATAAGAGAACTAAGGCTACATATTGTGCTAGTGAGTTTTAACTTTTTGGCCGACCTACCCAATTCAAATAGAAATGTGCATTTATAGATCTGTCATTCTCATTGAAAGCCAGTCTGAGAGAGGTAGATTTTCTATGTTTATAGATTGTTCTAGTATGTTATATGTAACTGTTTCTCATTGAAGCCATTTAATTACGGTAGTGTTGTTATTGTGTTATAGATCTGTCATTCATTGAAAGCCAGTCTAATAGCGTAGATCTGTCATTCTCATTGAAACCATGTCTAAGTAGCGGTAGGTCTGTTCTATTGTGCTGGTTTTATGCTTCTTCTTGTCTTTTTTACTTTCGGTTTTGTACACCGGCTTCAAACACCCAAAATATTGTATTTTCAGCCGTCTACTAAAAATATATTTCACAACCGTTAGGATGGTGCAACGACTTCTCCTACGCTTGTTTTCCACAAACTGAAATGAATCAAACTATAGAATTTTAAGCAACAGGAATAGCGGAGTGATTTTGCATGTCACCTTTAAAAAAAAAAAAAAAAAAAAGGAATAAACATTATCCACCAATCACTTATCAGATTGTGTTGAGTCCTTTGGACCAGAAATCAAATTGACAAGTCCTGTCCTGTCTGTCCTCCGTCCGTCCGTCCCGCCGTCCGTCCCGTCCGTCCGTCGTCTGTCTGTCCGTCTGATAAAAGTATACAGGGGTTATTTCAAAATACGGTATATCGCCCAAGTCTAGTTTCGGTCTTTCACAGATTTAGAGAGACGTTAGAGAATAAACATCTCGGATGAGTCAGATAAAATGATCTCAGCTCAGCTCTATGCTCCTGGTTTGTTCATTTACTAGCGTGATGTAAGCTCTTGTTCCAGTAGAACGTTCAACCCCCTCTGGATTATTTTTTTTAAGTAGGCCTTGTGTGTAATACTGTATACCCCTGTTAGGTCCAGAAACAGAATGGAAGTCTGGATACCTACAACCAATCCTAACCTACATGGACAGACTTAACATCATCTCTCTCTCGTGTAGACTACATGGACCAGACCTTAACCAATCACTCTCTCTGTAGACTACATGGACCACGACCTTAACCACTCATCATCTCTCTGTAGACCTACATGACCAGAACTTCTACATCATGGCTTCTCTGTAGATCCTATCAGGACCAGACCTTAACCAATCATCTCTTGTAGACCTAATGGACGACTACGCAATCATCTTCTTCTGTAGACACATGACCAGACTTAACATCATCTCTCTCTGTAGACCTACATGCCAGGCTTAAACCAATCTATCTCTCTGTAGACCTACATGACCAGACCTAAATCATCATCCTCTCTCTAGATGTGTGTGAAACCTACATGATATGGACCAGAAGCAGAGGAGGAGAAGCAGCAGTATCTCAACCTGCTCTCCATCTGGCTCGGGATTCTTCTGAGTAACCCAACAAGGACGTGCGTCTCCTGGTGGCCTGCTGCGGCTGACTATTCAGATCTAGCCGCGAGCCCCTACACTACACGACAAGCTAAAGGTAATGGTATAACCTTCATCTAACCTCACACACCATAATTCCTACACCTCAACGAAAGCTGAAGTAATGTAATAACTTCATTAATTACACAAATAATTCTACACTCACGACAGCTGAAGGTAATGGTAACCTTCATCTAACCTTAACACACCATAATCCTACACCTCAACACACAAGCTGAAGGTAACTGGTATAACACTCCTAACCTTACATAACCACACCTCACACGACAAGCTGAAGGTAACTGTGTATAACATTCTTAAACCTTCAACAACCTAACCCCGTAATAACCTAATCGTCAAGGCTGAAGGTAACTGCGGGGTATAACTTTCATCTAACCTTCACACAACCATAACCCCTACACCTCACACGACAAGCTGAAGGTAACTGTAAATCTTCATCTAACCTTCACATAAACCATAACCCTACACCTCACACGACAAGCTGAAGTAACTGTATAACTTTCATCTAACCTTCACACAACCCTAACCCCTACACTTCACACGACAAGCTGAAGGTAATGTATATATTTCATCTACCTATCAACACAACATAAACCATCCTACACCTCACACGACAAGCTGAAGGTAACTGGTATAATAATCATCTACTTCACATAACCATAACCCGTACACTCACACAAGTGAAGTAATGTATACTTCAAATTCAATAACCATAACCCAAGTACACTCACACGACAAGCTGAAGTAACTGTAAACCTTCATACAACCTTCACACAACCATACCCCCGTACACCTCACACGACAAGCTGAAGGTAACTGGTATTAACCTTCATCACAACTTTACACAACCATACCCGTACACGTCACACGACAAGCTGAAGGTAACTGGTATAACTTCATCTAACTTTCACATCAACTCTACACCACACGAACAACTGAAGTAACTGTATACCTTCATCTAACTCACACAACCATTACCATACACCTCCCTGATCTTGGACATTACCTCTTATTAAAAACCATTACTATGTATAACCAGCTATAAGCTGAACCTTGACCTTCCTCCTGTCCAGGAATCTTCCTGTTTCATCACAGCAGCTGAAAGGACTGGAAAACCAAGAGCCCGCAGTTCAACAGATACTTCTACTGCTGAGGTGAGGGGTTATAGGCTCAGGGTCAGGGGACTGGAACGACACCAAGCAGCAGCAGTTCAATAGATACTTCTACCTGCTGGAGTGAGGTCAGGGTTACAGTAGGGGTGAGGGGACTGGAAGACACCAAGAGCCCGCAGTTCAATAGATACTTCTACCTGCTGGAGTGAGAGTAGGGTTACAGTCAGGGTCAGGGGACTGGAAGACACCAAGACCCAACATTAACAGATACTTCTACTGCTGGAGTCAGGTTACAGTAGGGGTCAGGGGACTGGAAGACACCAAGAGCCCGCAGTTCAACAGATACTTCTACCTGCTGAGGTGAGGTTATAAGTCAGGGGTGGGGACTGGAAAGACACCAAGAGCCCACAGTTCAACAGATACTTCTACCTGCTGGAGGTGAGGGTTATATTGTAGGTCAGGGACTGGAAAACACCAAGAGCCCGCAGTTCAACAGATATTTCTACCTGCTGGAGTGAGGTCAGGGTTATAGGTCAGGGGTCAGAGGACTGGAAGACACCAAGAGCCCGCAGTTCAACAAGATACTTCTACTGCTGGAGGTAGGGTCAGGGGTTACAGTCAGGTCAGGACTGGAAACACCAAGAGCCACAGTTCAACAGATACTTCACCTGCTGGAGGTGAGGTCAGGGTTACAGGTCAGGGTCAGGGACTGAAGACACAAGAGCCCGCAGTTCAACAGATACTTCTACTGCTGGAGTGAGGTGTCAGGGTTATAGGTCAGGGGACTGAAGACACCAAGACGCCCACAGTTCAACAATACTTCACCTGCTGGAGTGAGGTTATAGTCAGGGTCAGGGCTGGAAGACACCAAGAGCCCGAGTTCAATAGATTTACTTACTGGAGGTGAGGGGTCAGGTACAGGTCAGGGTCAGGGGACTGGACACCAAGAGCCCGCAGTTTAAACAGATACTTCTACCTGCTGGAGTGAGGGGTCAGGGGTTTAGGTCAGGGGTCAGGGGACTGGAAGACACCAAAAGCCCGCATTCAACAGATACTTCTACCTGCTGGAGGTGAGGGTCAGGGGTACAGGTCAGGGTAGGGTAACGTCGGCACTAGTTACCACAGCCACAAAGTCATAATATATGACATAAACTCCGCCTATTTTCTTAAATTGATATTTTTAAAAATATATATTTTTAACCTAATTAACCACCACATGCTAACCTTAAGTCTAACTTAAAGTATGTCATTAAAGCTAAAAAAAAACAAAAAACATGAATGTTTAACAATAAACCAATTTGTAACATCTGACAACTGAATGGGGTTAGAGTCAGTGGTGAGGGACCGCAAGGAATATCTCCGTTGCATACGTCCTCTCTCTCTCTCTCTTCTGTCTTCTCTCTGTCTCTTCTCTCTCCATCTCTCTCTCTCCATCTCTCTCTCTCTCTCTGTCTGTTCTCAAAACCCATTGAGGAGTCAGAGAGAGGGACCTCCTGGCTTTCTCATCCAATGGGGTTGGAGAAGATGATGAGAATGAGGAGTATGCAATTGAGATCTTTCCAAAGCCCTGCAGTTGAACAGATATTTCAACCCTGTTGGAGTGAGATATTTGAAAGACTCTAATGGAGGGTTGTTTTTGTTAAGCGCGTGTCCTGAATGTTGTCATTTTAAAACCGCTTG
>NW_019942700.1:0-9112 GCF_002910315.2 Salvelinus sp. IW2-2015
CGAGGAGGGAGATGTTTCTGTCTTCTGACCTATCCTACACAGACTATCATGGCCCTGCTCTCTGGTTTCTGTCTCTGACCTATCCTACATACAGACTATCATGCCCTGCTCCTGGTTCTGTCTCTGAGCTATCCTACACCAGACTACCATGCCCTGCTCTCGGTGGTTCTGTCTGGTTCTGGTCTCTGGGTTTTTGTCTCTGACTCTCCTACACAGAACTACCATGCCTGTCTCTCTGGTTCTTGTCCTCTGACCTATCCTAACACGCCAGACTATCATGCCCTGCTTTCTGGTTCTGTTCTGAACCTATCTACATACACCAGACTACCGCATGCCCCTGCTCTCTGGTTCTGTCTTGACCTATTCTACACCAGACTAATGTGCCGTTTTTACGTGTCTACCATGCCCTGCTTTCTGGTTCCTGTCTCTGACCTTCATCCCTACACCAGACTACCATGCCTCCTTTCTGGTTTGTCCTCTGGACCTATCCTACACCAGACTACCCATGCCCTGCTGCTCTGGTTTCTGTCTCTGACCTATTCTACACCCGACTCCATGCCCTGCTTGCTGGTTCTGTCCTGACCTATCCTATACCAGACACCATGCCCTGGCTTTCTGGTTCTGGTCTCTGCACCTATCCCTACACCAGACTACATGGCCCTGCTCTCTGGTTCTGTCTCTTGACCTATTCTAGCACCAGACTCCCATGCGCCTGCTCTCTGTTCTGTCTCTGACCTATTCCTACACCAGACTACGCATGCCCTGCTTTCTGGTTCTGTCTCTGCTCTATCTACATCCAGACTACCCATGCCTGCTCTCTGGTTCTGTCTGCTGACCTATTCTACACAGACTACCATGCCGTCTCTGGTTTTGTCCTCTGACCCTATTCTACACGCAGTACTACCATGCCCTGTCTCTGGGTCTGTTCTCTGACCTATTCTACACAGACTACCATGCCCCTGCTCTCTGGTTTTGTCTCTGACCTATCCTATACCAGCCTTACCATGGCCCCTGCTTTCTGTTCTGTCTGGTTCTGTCTCTGGTCCTGTCTCCTGGTTCTGTCTCTGTCTCTGGTCCTGTCTCTGGTTCTTGTTCTGGTTCTGCTCTCTGGTCCCTGTTCTCTGGTCCTGATCTCTGGTTTCTTGTCCCTCTGGTTCTGTCTCTGGTCCTGTCTCTGGTCTGTCTCTGGTCCTGTCTCCTGGTCCTGTCTCTGGTTGCTGTCTCTGGTTCTGTCTCTGGTCCTGTCTCTGGTCCTGTTCTGGTTCTGGCTCCTCTGGTTCTGTCTCTGTCCTGTCTCGTGGTCCTGTCTTCGGTTCCTCGTCTCTGGTTCTGTCTCTGGTTCTGTCTCTGGTTCTGTCTTTGGTTCTGCTCTCTGGTCCTGTCTCTTGGTCTGTCTCTGGTCCCTGTCTCTGGTCCTGTCTCTGGTCTGTCTCTGGGTTCTGGTTCTGTCTCTGGTTCTGTCTCTGGTTGCTGTCTCTGGTCGCTTGTCTCTGGTCCTGTCTCTGGTTCTGTCTCTGGTTTTGTCTCTGGTTCTGTTTCTCTGGTCCTGTCTCTTGGTCCTGTCTCTGGTCCCGTCTCTGGTCCTGTCTCTTGGTTTCTGTCTTCTGGTTCTGGTCTCTGGTTCTGTCCTCTGGTTCTGTCTCTGGTCTGTCCTCTGGTCCTGTCTCTGGTCCTGTCCGCTGTTCTGTCTGGTTCTGTCCTCTGGTCCTGTCTCTGGTTCTGTCTCTGGTTTCTGTCTCTGGTACTGTCTCTGGTTCTGTCCTGGTCCCTGTCTCTGTTTTGTTCTGTCTCTGGTCCTGTCTCTCGGTTCTGTCTTCTGGTTCTGTCTCTGTCCTGCTCTCTGGTTCTGTCTCTGGTTCTGTCTCTGGTTCTGTCTCTGGTGCCGTTATGGTTCTGGTCTCTGGTCCTGTCTCTGGTCCTGCTCTCTGGTTCTGTCTCTGGTTCTGTCCTCTGGTTCTGTCTCTGGTCCTGTCTCTGGTCCTGTCGTCTGTCTGTCTCTGGGTCCTGTTATGGTCCTGTCTCTGGTCTGTCTTTGGTTCTGTCGCTGGTTATGTCGGCTGGTTCTGTCGCTGGTCCTGCTTCTGGTTCTGTCTCTGGTCCTGACTCCTGGTGTATGTCTCTGGTTCTGTCTCTGGTTCTGTCTCTGGTTCTGCTCTCTGGTCGGCTGTCTCTGGTTCTGTTCTGGTCCTGTCCTCTGGTTCTGTCTCTGGTTCTGCTCTCTGGTTTTGGTCTCTGGTCCTGCATCTCTTGGTTCTGTCTCTGGTTCTGCTCTCTGGTTCTGTCTTGGTCTGTCTCTGGTTCTGTCTCTGGTCCTTGTCTCTGGTCCTGTCTCTGGTCCTGTCTCCTGGTTCTGTTCTCTGGTCCTGTCTCTGGTCCTGTCTCTGGTCCATCGTCTCTGGTTCTGTCTCTGGGCCTGATCTCTGGTTTCTTGTCTCTTGTTTGCTCTCTGTTCTGTCTCTGGTTCTGTCCTCTGGTTCTGTCTCTGGTTCTGTCTCTGGTTCCTGTCTCTGTCTGCTTTCTGGTCGCTCTCTGTTTGTCTCTGGTCGCTGCTCTCTGGTCCTGTCTCTGGGTCTTAGTCTCTGGTCCTGAATCTCTGGTTCTGTCTCTGGTTCTTGCTCTCTGGTCCTGTCTCTGGTCCTGTCTTTGGTTCTGTCGATGGTTTCTGTCGGCTGGTTTTTCTCTGGTCCTGCTCTCTTGGTTCTGGTCTTGGTCCCTGCCTCTCTTGGTTCTGCTCTCTGGTTTGTCCTCTGGTTTGTCTCTGGTCCCTGTAATCTGGTTCTGTCTCTGGTCCTGTCTCTGGTCCTGTCTCTGGGTCCTGTCTTGGTCCTGTCTCTGGTCCTGATCTCTGGTCTGATCTCTGGTTCTGATCTGTGTTTCTGTCTGCTCTCCGGTCCTGTCTCTGGTCTGTCTCTGGTCCTGTCTCTGGTCCTGTCTCTGGTCCTGTTCTGGTTTGCTCTGGTCTGTCTGGTCTCTGGTCTCTGGTCCTGCTGGTCTGTCTCTGGTCTGTCTCTGGTCTGGTCTCTGGTCCTGTCTCTGGTTCTGTCTCCTGTCTGTCTCTGGTCCTGTCTCTGGTCTGCTGTGTCCTTCTGGTTCTGTCTCTGGTTCTGTCTTCTGGTCCTGTCTCTGGTTCTGTCTCTGGTGTCTGTCTCTGGTCTTCTCTGGTCTGTCTCTGGTCCTGCTCTGGTCTGTCTCTGGTTCTGTTCTGGTTCTGTCTCTGGTCTGTTGCTGGTTCTGTCTCTGGTTCTGTCTCGGGTCCTGTCTCTGTTTCTGTCTCTGTTCTTGTCTCTGTCTGTCTCTGGTCCTGTCTCTGGTCGTGTCTCTGGGTTCCCTGTTCTGGTTCTGTTTTCTTTGTCTCTGGTCATTGTCTTGGTCCTGTCTCTGGTAGTGTCTCTGGTCCTTGTCTCTGGTCTTTGTCTCTGGTCTGGTTTTTCGGTCCTGATCTCTGGTTCCTGTCTTCTGGTTCTGCTCTCTGGTTCTGTCTCTGGTCTGTTCATCTGGTCCTGTCTCTGGTTTGTCTCTTTTGTCTCTGGTCCTGATCTCTGGTTTCTGTCTCGCTGGTTCTGCTCTCTGGTCTCTGGTCTCTGTCTCTGGTTCTGTCTCTGGTCTGTCGTCTGGTCCTGATCTCTGTTGTCTGGTTCTGGTTGGGTTGCCCTGAATTCTCTTGGTTACTTGTGTCTTGGTCCTGTCTCTGTCCTGATCTCATGGTTTTGGTCTCTGGTCCTGACTCTATCGAGTTCTGATCGTTCTGGTTCTGTCCTCTGGTTCTGTCTCTGGTCTGTCTTGGTGTCTCTGTGTCGTGTCTCTGTGTCCCATGTCCGTACTGGCCTGTCTCTGGTTCTGTGCTCTGCGATTCTGTCTGTGGTTCTGCTGCTGGTTTGTCTCTTGCGTCTCTATGTTCTGGGTCTGTCTTGGTTCTGATCTTTGGTTCTGTCTCTGGTCCTGTTCTGGTTCCTGTTCTGGTTCTGTTCGGTCATTCCTTGGTCCTGTCTCTGGTATCTGTTGCTCTGGTCTGTCTTGGTCTTCGTCTCGGTTTCTGTCTCTGCCTCTGATCTACTGTCTAACTTGGGTCTGCATAGTTCTGACTTGGTTTGCCTCTGTCTTCTGGGTCTTGTCTCTGAGTTGATTCGTCTGTCTCGTGGTCCTGGTCTCTGGTCTGCTTGTTCTCTTTTGGTTCTGTTCTGCTGGCTTCTGTACTCTGGTTCTGATACTCTGGTCTAGTCTGGTCCTGTCTCTGTTCGTTCCTGGTCTGTTCCTGGGTTTCTGTCTCTTGGTTCTGATCTCTGGTGTTCCTGAGTCCTCTCGTCCTGTCCTCTGGTCTGTCTCTGGTTCTGTCTTGGTCTCGTCTCTGGTCCTGTCTTGAGTTTGTCTCTGTTCCTCGTCTTCTGCGTACTGTCTATGGTTCTGTCTCTGGTTCTGTCTCTGGTCTGTCTCTGGTTGCTGTCCTCTGTTCTGTTCTCTGGTCCTGTCTCTGGTCCTGTTCTCTGGTCCTGCTCTCTGGTCCTGTCTCTAGGTTTCTGTTCTGGTTGCTGTCTCTGGTCCTGTCTCTGGTCCTGGTCTCTGGGTCCTGTCCTCTGGTTCTGTCTTCTGTCCTGTCTCTGGTCCTGTCTCTGTCCTGTCTCTGGTCCTGTCTCTGGGTCCTGTCTCTGGCAGTGTGACCACGCGGTGGGAGCATGTCTTTGTGTAGAACTGGTACTGCTGCTGGTAAGAGACTGTAGTGGTGAGGGCAGCAGCCCTGCGCCCACATCCTCCCCCTCCCTGCAGTAAAGCGGCTTAGTGCTGTGAAGTGCGCTGAAAGGACAGCTTACGGTTCAATAACATTACAAGCTAACATCCCCACTGCCACAAACAACGAGTTCCCGGCCACGGCCGCACCCCACTTCTCACTCCCTCTTTCTCCACCCGCCCACCTCTCCCAGCCCGCCACGGGCCTGCACCCCACTCTTTCACTTCCTGCTTTCTGCCACCCGCCCACCTCTTCCCAGCCGCCCGGCCCGGCAGCCCCACTCTTCACTTCTCTTTCTCCCAACCCGCCCACCTCTCCCAGCCCGCCACGGTCGCACCCTACCTCAGTTCCCAGAGTAGGCCTGCAGCTCCGACGTATGCCTCACGGTCAGACACCACCATCCGCACTAGCAACACCAGAGACCGATTTCACAATATAAACATGTCAGACCATCCCTAACCGCTCTCTGGCAGCTCATAGTCATTGACAGAGCTGTCCTCTTTGTAGGCCAACTATCTCATAGTGCCAAACCCAACAATGCAGGGCAACCGTGTAAAGTGGCAGTTTTTATGTAATCTTTCACGCTTTCAACTCTCTAGTAGACGCAGAGCGGAGAGATACTCTTAATGATCGGCTATGAAAAGCCAACTGACATTTACTCCTGAGGTGCTTGACCTGTTTGTACCCCTTGACAACTACTGTGGATTATTCTTATTTGCCCATGCTGGTCATCGTTATGAACATTTGAAATCTTGGCCATGTTGCTGTCTATAAATCTCCACCCGGCACAGCAGAAGAGGACTGGCCACCTCATAGCCTGGTTCCTCTCTAAGGGTTTTTCCTAGGTTTTGGCCTTTCTAGGGAGTTTTTCCTAGCAACCGTGCTTCTACCAGCCTGCCATTGCTTGCTGTTTGGGGTTTTAGCTGGGTTTCTGTACAGCACTTTGAGATATCAGCTGATGTAAGAAAGGGCTTTTATAAATAAATCCATTTGGATTTTAATTTGATTTGATGCCTAACAGATTGTAACTGTTGTTAACCAGACCTACCTGTTATACTGTAGCAGCCTCTTCATGCCAGAAATTTAAAATAAACATGATTTAGTATTTTAATTACGATCCCCAATTAACAAATACGCATAAATAAAATACATAATACACTACAATATAGTACAATACACTCCACACTATACATAACAATACATAGAGTCAAATAAACTACACACATACCATACACCACATACAACACACATACATTCTACACTACATAGATACTAATAAAATACACAATCTAGACAATAACACTACATAAATACACTACAACAATGACAACTACACACAATCACACTACATAACACTACACGACATACACTACACAATACACACTAGACCATATACATAGAATACACTACACATACATATCAATACAATACTCACTACACTACTACAATCCAACTACACAAAACCTAGAAATACATACACAATACACTACACAATACACTACACAATACATAGACAATACATAACACAATACATAGATAAACATAACATACTAGACAATACACTAACAATACATAACAATACATAGACAATCACATACACCATACACAACACAATACACTACAACAATACATAGACAAACATAACAATACATAGACAATACATAGACACATAACAATACATACACAATACACTACACAATACATAGACAATACATAGACAATACATACACAATACACTACACAATACCATAGACAATACACTACACAATACATAGACCAATACCATAGACAATACATAGACAATACATACACAATACATAACAATACATAGACAATACATAACAAATACATACACAATACATAGAACATACATAGACAATACATACACAATACATAGACAATACTAGACAATACACTACACATACATAGACAAACATAGACAATACACTACACAATAATAAGACACGCCTATCAACTCCCGAGATTAGGCTGGTGTAACCGATGTGAAATGCTAGCTAGTTCGCGGGTGCGCGCTAATAGCGTTTCAAACGTCACTCGCTCTGAGACTTGGAATAGTTATTCTGTTCGAGCCCAGTACGGCGAGGAGAGGACGGAAGCTATACTGTTACACTGCAATACTAAGTGCCTATAAGAACATCCAATAGTCAAAGTATATGAAATACAATCGTAATAGAGAGAAATAGTCCTATAATTCCTCAATAACTACAACCTAAAACTTCTTACCTGGATATTAAAGACTCATGTTAAAAGAACCACACACGCTTTCATTTTCTCATGTTCTGAGCAAAGGAACTTAAACGTTAGCTTTTTCATGCACATATTGCACTTTTACTTTCTTCTCCAACACTTTGTTTTTGCATTATTTAAACCAAATTGAACATGTTTCATTATTTATTTGAGGCTAAATTGATTTTATTGATGTATTATATTAAGTTAAAATAAGTGTTCATTCAGTATTGTTGTAATTGTCATTATTACAAATACATTTTAAAAATCGGCTGATTAATCGGTATCGGCRTTTTTTGGTCCTCCAATAATCAGTATCGGTGTTAAAAAATCATAAATCGGTCGACCTCTACTACATACTACACAATATACTACACATCACAATACACAGTACATAATACACTACATAATACACTATATAGTACATAATACACCACACACTACATAATACATAATAGACTACACAATAAACTACACGACATACTACACAATACACTGCACAATACAAAATACACCACACACTACATAATACATAATACACTACACTACATACTACATAATAAACTACACGACATACTACACAATACACTACATAATACACTACATACTTCATAATACACTACACAATACACTACATAATACACTACACGACATACTACACAATACACTACATAATACACTACACAATACACTACATACTTCATAATACACTACACACTACATAATACACTACACAATAGAATTCACTACATAATACACTACACAATACACTACATACTACATAATACACTACACACTACATAATACACTACACAATAGAATTCACTACATAATACACTACACAATACACTACATACTACATAATACACTACACTACATAATGCATAATACACACGTTTAGCACCAGCCAAACTGCTAGTTACCCATTCTAAAACTGACCGGAGCGTTTTCATTTTACTGTCGTAGCCGCCGTGTGTTTACTGTTGAGTCATCAGCGTACATGGACACACACAGGCTATATTCAAGATTAGTGGAAGGTCGTTAGTAAAAACAGAAAACAATAATAGCCCTAGCCGGCTGCCCTGCGGTACACCACACTCAACCGAATTTGCATTAGAGAGGCTTCCATTAAAGAACCCCTCTGTGTTCTATTAGATAGGCAACTTTCAATCCACGATAACTCAGAGGATGTAAATACATAACACCTACATTTTTTTTCAGCAATAGGTTATGAGTTAAATAAAAGTTAAATATATATTTTTTTAAATGATCAATGATATCTTAAGCTGCACTGAAGTCGAACAAAACACATCCACAATCTTCTTCTTAATAATACATTTATTTCAGCCAATCATCAGTCATTTGATTCAGTGCCAAGTAGGTTGCGTACCCTTCCCTATAAAGCATGCTGAGAGTCCGTTGCCAATTTGTTTTCTGTAAAATAACATTGTATTTGGTCAAACGCGATTTTTCCCCCATAGTTTGCTGAGCGCCGGTAACAGGTGGATGGATTGGCTGCTTGAACCATTGAAAGGTGCTTAACTATTCTTGACCAGCGGAAATGACCTTTGCCTCCACCCCACACACTATCTTTCATAAATGCTTAAACATATTTTCATAAGTACTACGTCGGGCCTGTTCCTCATTACATTATCAGAACGACAAAATATTTTTCACATCTTCCACATAGGAATCATCGCAAAATCTCTTGTACGATTGCTTTCACAACGATTTTAAGGTCCAATCTTTGGAATTTGGGTTTTTCCTAGATATGCCTTCTACATTGTGATCACTGCATCTGATGGGTTTGGATACTGCTTTAAAACACATTTCTGCAGCACTGGTAAAGATGTGATCAATACAGGTACTAGGAAGTGTAATGTAATTATGCACTAAACATATTAGAAGAAGAAAAACATAATCCTTCCTGCTGCATCAAACACACAGTAACATTGCAGGACTAAATCAGTGTTTTCTTCCTGAGAGAAGAAGAAGAGGAGTATTATGCGGAAACCCCAAAGCAGAGCTGTCACTCCAGAGAACGTGCTTGTGAGAACCCCAAAGCAGAGCTGTCACTCCAGAGAACGTGTTTGTGAGAACCCCAAAGCAGAGCTGTCACTCCAGAGAACGTGTTTGTGAGAA
>NW_019942700.1:10324-18539 GCF_002910315.2 Salvelinus sp. IW2-2015
CCCCAAAGCAGAGCTGTCACTCCAGAGAACGTGTTTGTGAAACCCAAAGCAGAGCTGTCACTCCAGAGAACGTGCTTGTTGAAAACCACAAAGCACGAGCTGTCACTCCAGAGAACGTGTTTGTGAGAACCACAAAGCAGAGCTGTCACTCCAGAGAACGTGTTTGTGAGAACCACAAAGCAGAGCTGTCACTCCAGAGAAACGTGCTTCCACTGCTCCAGAGTCCAACCACTCCAGCGATGCTTGGCATTGCGCATGGTGATCTCTATAGTCTTGTGTGCGGCTGCTCGGCCGTGGAAACCCATTTCATGAAGCTGCCCGAAAAACAGTTATTGTGCTGACGTTGCTTCCAGAGGCAGTTTGGAACTCAGTAGTGAGGGTGCAACCGAGGACAGACGATTTTACGAGCTTCGTGCTTCAGCACTCGCCAGGTCCCGCTCTGTGAGCTTGTGTGGCCTACCACTTCACGGCTGAGCCGTTGTTGCTCCTAGACGTTTCCACTTCATAACAGCACTTACAGTTGACCGGGGGCAGCTCTAGCAGGGCAGAAATTTGACGAACTGACTTGATGGAACGTGACATCGTATGACGGTGCTACGTTGAAAGTCACTGAGTTCTTCAGTAAGGCCATTTACTGCCAATGTTTGTCTATGGAGCTTGCATGGCTGTGTGCTCGATTTTATACACCTGTCAGCAACGGGTTAAATGAATGGATAGCCAGGGGCACACTCCAACACCATTTACAAAAGAAGCATGTGTGTTTAGTGAGTGTCAGATACAGAGGCAGTAGGGATGAGCGATGTTCTCTTGATAAACGACTTTTTCTATACAGTACCAGTCAAAAGTTTTGACACACCTACTCATTCAGGGTTTTTCTTTATTTTACAATTTTCTACATTGTAGAATAATATGAAGACGTCAACACTATGAAATAACACATGTTGAACCACACATGCAGAGATCATCCGTTCACCTACTATGCGTCTCACAAAGACACAGTGGTTGAAACCAAAAATCGCCAATTTGGACTCATCAGACCAAATGACACATTTCCACCGGTCTAATGTCCATTGCTCATGTTTCTGGCCCAAGCAAATCTCTTCTTCTTATTGGTGTCCTTTAGTAGTGGTTTCTTTGCAGAAATTCACCATGAAGGCCTGATTCACACAGTCTCCCCTGAACAGTGATGTTGAGATGTGTCTGTTACTTGAACACTGTGAAGTATTTATTTGGGCTGCGATTTCTGAGGCTGTTAATTCTAATGAACTTATCCTCTGTAGCAGAGTAACTCTGGGTCTTCCTTTCCTGTGGTGGTCCTCATGAGACCCGTTTAATCATAGCGCTTGATGGTTTTTGCGACTGCACTTGAAGAAACAAGTTCTTGAAATGTTCCATATTGTCTGACCTTCATGTCTTAAAACTTCTTATGGCTGCAAGGTGAATATTGAAAAAACTGGAAAATATGTGCACATTTTCAAACGGCCTCCTAAGAAACTTTTTATTTTACAATATGCATATATTTACTACTGTGGATAGATAACAGTCTATAGTTTCTAAAAAGGTTTGAATTATTTCTCTAATCGAACAGAAATATTTTTACAGCCATTTTCCAGCCGAATTGAGTTTTCCAAAATGCGATGTGTGTCTTTAAGACCTTGTCTATAAAAGGTCATTAGACTTGGGACCGTAGAAACACGTCACACTCCTTCATCAGGGTGTAATGCGGAAGTGAGGAATTGAAAGCAGTCGAATATCTCGTCCATGGACTGAAAACACACTTCTTGTGAGACCTGCGCAGTTAAAAAAAAATTCCGGGCGCGAAGCATAATTTGGTCTCGGCTACTGGAAGAAGTCGATAAAGGTGAATATGATCTCTGACTTCGATATTATTTGATACATGTCACAAATCACCTAAAGTATGGTTTTTCAATATACTTTAATTATATTATTGCAATTTATTCTGGACTTTAGATGTGATGAGACGGAAGAATTTTTTGAAGAAGAAACAAGTTAGCGCCGCAATGCTATTGTGCTTGCTAACCAAAGAGGAAATAGTTCGTTCTGGAACCCAACTAAAGACTCTACTGGACATTGGACCCCGTTACAACATTCTGATGGAATATCAACAAAGATAAGGACCCAATTTGGGATGCTTTTTCATATATCTGTCGAACTGTTGTATGCTAACTGTGCTAGGCCTAGCGCTTGACTTATGCTAGGTGTTGTCTTATGCTAGCTTATGTTGTAGCTAATATAACGATATATTGTGTTTTCGCTGTAAAACACTTCAAAAAATCGGAAATATTGGCTTTATTCACACGATATCTGTCTTTCATTAGCTATCCACCATATGTTTTTCTGAAATGTTTTATGAGGTGTAATTAGTAGTCGACGTTGGTGTATGTATTCTCTGGCTACTCCCGTCTGGATTCAGACTTTAGCTATGTGGTAGCATTTATGGTAGCATCAATGTAAAACTGATTTATAGCTAAAATATGCACTTTTTATGAACAAAACATAGATTTATTGTGTAACATGTTATATGACTGTCATCTGAGGTAGTTTTTTGGTTGGTCTTTAGGTTGGTTTAGTTTATTTCGGTTGGTTTGTGCATGCTACTTGAATCATAATTCCATAATCATAATCATAATTCCACTTTTGTATTTGGTGGTGAGCTAACATAAAATATGTGGTGTTTTCTCTGTAAAACATTTAAAAAATCAGACATGTTGGCTGGATTGACAAGATGTTTATCTTTCAAATGCTGTATTGGACTTGTTAATGTGTGAAAGTTAAATATTTTAAAAAAATAGATTTTGAATTTCGCGCCCTGCACTTGCAGTGGCTGTTTCATATTAATCCCGACGTCGGGATTGCAGCCTGAAGAAGTTAAAGGTAATGATGGACTGTTGTTTCTCTTTGCTTATTTGAGCTGTTCTTACCATAATATGGACTTAGTCTTTTACCAATAGGGTTATCTTCTGTATACCATCCCTACCTTGTCACAGCACAACTGATTGGCTCAAATGCATTAAGGAAAGAAATTTCAACATATTAACCTTTAACAAGGCACATCATTAATTGAAATGCTTCCAGGTGACTGGTTGAGAGAAGCTGGTTGATAGAATGCCAAGACTGTGCAAAGCTGTCATCAAGGCAAAGGGTGGTACTTTGAAGAATCTCAAATATAACATATATTTTGATTTGTTTACCACTTTTTTGGTTACTACATGATTCCATATCTGTTATTTTCATAGTTTTGATGTCTTCACTATTACTTACAATGTAGAAAATAGTACAAATAAAAGAAAACCCTTGAATGAGTAGGTGTGTCCAAACTTTTGACTGGTACTGTATTAGTAAAGACTAGATTAAATGAATATTTTGGGTGAAAATATGATCACTTGATGAGAGAAGGCAAGGATCTGAGCTCAAGCTTTTTTTTACTACTTTCTCAAATGATCAATCAACTACGAGCATCATCCAGGCATAAAGGACTACACGTCCCATGATTCTCTACAACTGAATCTCCGAAAGATGGTGAATGCTGGTGACTTTTCTAACAATCCAACCTGAGCATATCTTTGGCCAGAACAACAATTGCCACCATCCAATTTGAGATACGGAACTAGAACTATTCGTTTTGTAATATTTTTTACATTTTGAACGCAGACTGATTATTTTCGATCAATTCCTAGTCTCATCACGCAGCTCATATATGTTTTGATTTCTAAAGACATTTCTAAGGTTTGTATCATTCACAACTAAAGTTGCCAAATAACTATAAATCTAGCATACAGAACCTGTTTCAAATGATCACTTTTACACTCAACATGACCACTTCTTCTGCACACTCGCTCCAGAATGGGGAAAATATCCTTTCTATTTTACTCAGCTAAGTTCAATTATATTCTTCTCACTATAAAATCATATAATATAAAATAATGTCATGGGACTTATAAGCTTATCTTGTCAGCTAAATCAAATCAAATTTATTTATATAGCCCTTCTTACATCAGCTGATATCTCAAAGTGCTGTAGAGAAACCCAGCCTAAAACCGGCTAACAGCAAGCAATGCAGGTGTAGAAGCACGGTGGCTAGAAAAGCTCCCTAGAAAGGCCAAAACCTAGGAAGAAACCTAGAGAGGAACCAGGCTATGAGGGGTGGCCAGTCCTCTTCTGGCTGGTGCCGGGTGGAGATTATAACATGTCACGATCGTCAAAGGGAGAGAGAGAGGACCAAGGCGCCAGCGTGTGAAAAAACATCTTCTCTTTATTTAGGAGATAACGAACGAAGCAAAACAACAAATAGGACGACCGTGAAGCTATAACCGAACAAAATGCAAACATGCAACACTAGACACAGACCAGACTAGAAAATGACCCAACAAAAACATGATGCCTATGGCTGCCTAAAATATGGCTCCCAATCAGAGACAAAGAAAGACTATCTGTCTCTGATTGAGAACCACTCAGGCAACCATAGACATACCTAGAAACATTCACTCAACCATAGACATACCTAGAAACATTCACTCAACACAAACCATACACTAAACCCAACACCCCCTTTTCCATATAACCACCCAAAACGAGACAAAACACAAACATTCCCCATGTCACACCTGACCTAACTAAAATAATAAAGAAAACCAAGAATAATAAGGCCAGGGCGTGACAAACAGAACATGGCCAAGATGTTCAAATGTTCATAAATGACCAGCATGGTCAAATAATATAATCACAGTAGTTGTCGAGGGTGAACAAGCCTACAGTCTATAACATGAGGCATAGCCAGATAACATACAGTATCTAGTCTGATAAATGAACAAGCCTACAGTCTATAACATGGTGCATAACCAGATAAACATACAGTATCTAGTCTGATAATGAAACGTGTTTGTGAGAACCACAAAGCAGAGCTGTCACTCCAGAGAACGTGTTTGTGAGAACCACAAAGCAGAGCTGTCACTCCAGAGAACGTGCTTCCACTGCTCCAGAGTCCAACCACTCCAGCCGATGCTTGGCATTGCGCATGGTGATCTTAGTCTTGTGTGCGGCTGCTCGGCCGTGGAAACCCATTTCATGAAGCTGCCCGAAAAACAGTTATTGTGCTGACGTTGCTTCCAGAGGCAGTTTGGAACTCAGTAGTGAGGGTTGCAACCGAGGACAGACGATTTTTACGAGCTTCGTGCTTCAGCACTCGCCAGGTCCCGCTCTGTGAGCTTGTGTGGCCTACCACTTCACGGCTGAGCCGTTGTTGCTCCTAGACGTTTCCACTTCATAACAGCACTTACAGTTGACCGGGGGCAGCTCTAGCAGGGCAGAAATTTGACGAACTGACTTGATGGAAACGTGACATCGTATGACGGTGCTACGTTGAAAGTCACTGAGTTCTTCAGTAAGGCCATTTACTGCCAATGTTTGTCTATGGAGCTTGCATGGCTGTGTGCTCGATTTTATACACCTGTCAGCAACGGGTTAAATGAATGGATAGCCAGGGGCACACTCCAACACCATTTACAAAAGAAGCATGTGTGTTTAGTGAGTGTCAGATCAGAGGCAGTAGGGATGAGCGATGTTCTCTTGATAAACGACTTTTCTATACAGTACCAGTCAAAAGTTTGGACACACCTACTCATTCCAGGGTTTTTCTTTATTTTACAATTTTCTACATTGTAGAATAATATTGAAGACGTCAACACTATGAAATAACACATGTGAACCACACATGCAGAGATCATCCGTTCACCTACTATGCGTCTCACAAAGACACAGTGGTTGAAACCAAAAATCGCCAATTTGGACTCATCAGACCAAATGACACATTTCCACCGGTCTAATGTCCATTGCTCATGTTTCTTGGCCCAAGCAAATCTCTTCTTCTTATTGGTGTCCTTTAGTAGTGGTTTCTTTGCAGAAATTCAACCATGAAGGCCTGATTCACACAGTCTCCCCTGAACAGTTGATGTTGAGATGTGTCTGTTACTTGAACACTGTGAAGTATTTATTTGGGCTGCGATTTCTGAGGCTGTTAATTCTAATGAACTTATCCTCTGTAGCAGAGGTAACTCTGGGTCTTCCTTTCCTGTGGTGGTCCTCATGAGAGCCCGTTTAATCATAGCGCTTGATGGTTTTTGCGACTGCACTTGAAGAAACAAGTTCTTGAAATGTTCCATATTGTCTGACCTTCATGTCTTAAAGTAATGATGGACTGTTGTTTCTCTTTGCTTATTTGAGCTGTTCTTACCATAATATGGACTTAGTCTTTTACCAAATAGGGTTATCTTCTGTATACCATCCCTACCTTGTCACAGCACAACTGATTGGCTCAAATGCATTAAGGAAAGAAATTCAACATATTAACCTTTAACAAGGCACATCTATTAATTGAAATGCATTCCAGGTGACTGGTTGAGAGAAGCTGGTTGATAGAATGCCAAGACTGTGCAAAGCTGTCATCAAGGCAAAGGGTGGCTACTTTGAAGAATCTCAAATATAACATATATTTTGATTTGTTTACCACTTTTTTTGGTTACTACATGATTCCATATCTGTTATTTTCATAGTTTTGATGTCTTCACTATTATTCTACAATGTAGAAAATAGTACAAATAAAGAAAAACCCTTGAATGAGTAGGTGTGTCCAAACTTTTGACTGGTACTGTATTAGTAAAGACTAGATTAAATTGAGAATAGTAAAATGGGTGAAAATATGATCACTTGATGAGAGAAGGCAAGGATCTGAGCTCAAGCTTTTTTTTTACTACTTTCTCAAATGATCAATCAACTACGAGCATCATCCAGGCATAAAGGACTACACGTCCCATGATTCTCTACAACTGAATCTCCGAAAGATGGTTGAATGCTGGTGACTTTTCTAACAATCCAACCTGAGCATATCTTTGGCAGAACAACAATATGCCACCATCCAATTTGAGATACGGAACTAGAACTATTCGTTTTGTAATWATTTTTTACATTTTGAACGCAGACTGATTATTTTCGATCAATTCCTAGTCTCATCACGCAGCTCATATATGTTTTGATTTCTAAGACATTTCTAAGGTTTGTATCATTCACAACTAAAGTTGCCAAATAACTATAAATCTAGCATACAGAACCTGTTTCAAATGATCACTTTTACACTCAACATGACCACTTCTTCTGCACACTCGCTCCKGAATGGGGAAAATATCCTTTCTATTTTACTCAGCTAAGTTCAATTATATTCTTCTCACTATAAAATCATATAATATAAAATAATGTCATGGGACTTATAAGCTTATCTTGTCAGCTAAATCAAATCAAATTTATTTATATAGCCCTTCTTACATCAGCTGATATCTCAAAGTGCTGTAGAGAAACCCAGCCTAAAACCGGCTAACAGCAAGCAATGCAGGTGTAGAAGCACGGTGGCTAGGAAAAGCTCCCTAGAAAGGCCAAAACCTAGGAAGAAACCTAGAGAGGAACCAGGCTATGAGGGGTGGCCAGTCCTCTTCTGGCTGTGCCGGGTGGAGATTATAACAGTGTCACGATCGTCAAAGGGAGAGAGAGAGGACCAAGGCGCAGCGTGTGAAAAATACATCTTCTCTTTATTTAGGAGATGAACGAACGAAGCAAAACAACAAATAGACGACCGTGAAGCTATAACCGAACAAAATGCAAACATGCAACCTAGACACAGACACAGACCTAGAAAATGACCCAACAAAAACATGATGCCTATGGCTGCCTAAAATATGGCTCCCAATCAGAGACAAATGAAAGACATCTGTCTCTGATTGAGAACCACTCAGGCAACCATAGACATACCTAGAAACATTCACTCAACCATAGACATACCTAGAAACATTCACTCAACACAAACCCATACACTAAACCCAACACCCCCTTTTCCATATAACCACCCAAAACGAGACAAAACACAAACATTCCCCATGTCACACCCTGACCTAACTAAAATAATAAAGAAAACTGAAACAAGAATAATAGGCCAGGGCGTGACAAACAGAACATGGCCAAGATGTTCAAATGTTCATAAATGACCAGCATGGTCAAATAATAATAATCACAGTAGTTGTCGAGGGTGAACAAGCCTACAGTCTATAACATGAGGCATAGCCAGATAACATACAGTATCTAGTCTGATAAATGAACAAGCCTACAGTCTATAACATGGTGCATAACCAGATAACATACAGTATCTATAATG
>NW_019942700.1:20819-33216 GCF_002910315.2 Salvelinus sp. IW2-2015
TCCGTGTTGCTTGTGAAGAGAGATACTAACTGTAAAGTTGGCAGCCCTGCTTCTACTAACTGTAAAGTTGCAGCCCTGCTCCTACTTACTGTAAAGTTGGCAGCCCTGCTCCTACTTACTGTAAAGTTGCAGCCCTGCTCCTACTAACTGTAAAGTTGGCAGCCCTGCTTCTACTAACTGTAAAGTTGGCAGCCCTGCTCCTACTAACTGTAAAGTTGGCAGCCCTCTTCCTACTTACTGTAAAGTTGGCAGCCCTGCTCCTACTAACTGTAAAGTTGGCAGCCCTGCTCCTACTAACGTAAAGGTTGCAGCCCTGCTCCTACTAACTGTAAAGTTGGCAGCCTGCTCCTACTAACTGTAAAGTTGGCAGCCCTGCTCCTACTAACTGTAAAGTTGGCAGCCCTGCTCCTACTAACTGTAAAGTTGCAGCCCTGCTCCACTTACTGTAAAGTTTGGCAGCCCTGCTCCTACTAACTGTAAAGTTGGCAGCCCTGCTCCTACTAACTGTAAAGTTGGCAGCCCTGCTCCTACTAACTGTAAAGTTGGCAGCCCTGCTTCTACTACCTGTAAACCTACTCTTGATGAGGCACACGGAAAAACATCTGAACGCGGATGAGTTCTAGACATGATTTGTCTGTCGCAACATGTACTGCAGATCAAATACAATCGGAAATCAAAATTGCTCAATTCCTCTTCTATGAAATAGACACATTGTAACACGACACTGTAAACAGACACATTGTAACACTGTAACAAAGTCACAGTCCTTCCTTCCACCTAGCCTGGGGGTAGTAACAATGATGCCCTTGGGGACTTTTCACTTCACCCCAATTATGACAGCTGTGTTCATAGACCTGATATTACAAAGTAACAACTTGGGGGGAAGGGTGGATGGGGAGTGGGGGTGCACTAGTTCTAGTTTAGATCCCGGAAATATGGATGTCTTCCATGCATATGTATATAAGTAAACTCAGCTAGGGGTGCACCTGACATAGACCTTTCTTACCTTCGAGACGATCAACTCTTCTCCATGTTCAAGACCTCCTTTGAGCTGAAACCCCCAGGGCGCCCCACCCAGGAGTCGAGCCTCCAGAAACAACGTCGTTCCTCGGTGTATGACTGTGCTGTAACTGGGGAGACTGCTATCCATAATCACTAGCACTGCCGAGGTAGCCTGGTCCTGGTGGCTCGGTCCTAATCAGTCCACCAGACCCACAGCAGAGGGGAAATGATTTCGAAAAAAAATTGAATAAATGATTTGTTATATTTTCCTTTTCTTATTAGTCTTCTGCAGCGCATACCGAGGGGGGCATGTCCACTCCTAACAGACAGGGTAAATCATTTCCTAGCACTACCGAATCTTAGTCAGCGAATGAAACATGGTTTGCCTTCTCTCTCTCTCGCCGCAGTCTGTCTGTTGAAACAATTTTACTTCGTTCCAACAGTCAACAACAAGTGGTGAAAATGAAACGCTCCACAAACATAACATTAAATGGATGGAACAAACGAAAAAAACATGTTTACTTCAAATGGATTTGCAGATATCCCGTGGATAGCTTCACTTCTGATCGTTGGTCAGCCCTCTCCTCCCTCTTACGAGTTCATTTTAGCATCACAATAGAATTTGCTACAATCCACTGGGCTGGGAGAAAGGCGAGCGCTCTTCTCTCCTCGGCGAGCTGGTTGCAGCGGGATCAGGTCAATTTGCCCCGTCAGAATTTTTTTGTTGTTGCGCACCAGACACTTGATTCACCTACTTTCTCTAAAAGTTCTACCTTGATTCCCAATAGATTGAGAATATGGAAGTATTCAACAGGATAACATTTGAATCAATCTTGTCCCCTTGATGCGGTTCAGCATCCCCAGTCCAGTTCCATAGATGCAAAGTTTTGATACTATACTGCAGCAAGGAGAACGCCAAATAAGGTTTTGCCTCCCCCTCCTCGCCACTAGTGTTCTGCCAGCAGCACAAATGAGGACGCCACGTTCATATGGTAATGAAGGAACCTTCTAAATAAAAGTCCGACTTTCTAAATATTGCTATGTGGATAGTTTATTCAAATGATATTGAATTTTAATCAATGGCCACTTGTATTGTGCGAACAAGCTAAAGTGGGGTGGGAAATACCCAGTAGGGTCTCTACTAGTCATAGACTGTTCTCTCTGCTACCGCACGTCAAGCAGTACCGGCGCGCCAAGTCTAGGTCCAAGAGGCTTCTAAACAGCTTCTACCCCAAAGCCATAAG
Organism: Salvelinus sp. IW2-2015; assembly: GCF_002910315.2. Taxonomy (NCBI): domain Eukaryota; kingdom Metazoa; phylum Chordata; class Actinopteri; order Salmoniformes; family Salmonidae; genus Salvelinus; species Salvelinus sp. IW2-2015. The sequence continues at coordinate 23,066 of NW_019942700.1, forward strand.
ACTCCTGAACATCTAATCAAATGGCTACCCAGAATATTTGCATTGCCCCTCTCCCACTCTTTTACACCGCTGCTACTCTCTGTTGTTATCATCTATGCATAGTCATTTTAATAACTCTACCTACATGTACATATTAACTACTTGTTACTTTTATTTCTTATTCTTATCTGTATTTTTTTAAACTGCATTGTTGGTTAGGGGCTCGTAAGTAAGCGTTTCACTGTAAGGTCTACACTTGTTGGTGTCTGGGAAAATGTATGGAGTAAAAAGTACATTATTTTCTTTAGGAATGTAGTGAAGTAAAAGTAAAAGTTGTCAGAAATATAAATAGTAAAGTAAAGTTCAGATATCCCCCAAAAAACGACTTAAGCAGTACTTTAAAGTATTTTTTACTTAAGTACTTTACACCACTGCATTTAAATCAGCCCAAGGCCAGCCATCTTATCCTAGGAATGTCATGTTGCTATAGGTTTATAGCACCCCAATTATGCATAGCCTCCCAACGATTTTCTTAAACCCACTTTGGTTGCCATCAATCCTAAGGTTGACCTCTTGAACTTGGGTCTTGGACTGATTCATGGATCATATAGCCCATCTCGACAAATTGTAATTTGTGAGAAAATACAAGTGATTATTACTTGGCCTTTTGTCTTAGTAGAAATTACAATGTTTAGCGTTCCACTTCCAAACATAAAAGGTGCCCACGACATTATTTTCAACCAAATGATTAGAAAAGGGAGAAGCTCAACGTACACGCAGCAGTAATCAGAAGACAAACAATTTGGAACACCACTCCAGATATTCTTGTACTTTATGTGTCTCCCGTAAGGTCAAAAGTCACCGCTGTAATGTAACCCCCCCCCCCCCCCCCCCCAKTCTCGCTTTATTGATCTTCTACCAGTTGACAATGAGAGGCTGGGGCGGCAGGGTAGCCTAGTGCGTTGGACTAGTAACTGCAAAGGCTGCAAGTTCAAATCCACGAGCTGACAAGGTACAAATCTGTCGTTCTGCCCCTGAACAGGCAGTTAACCCACTGTTCCTAGGCCGTCACTAAAAATAAGAATTTGTTCTTAACTAACTTGCCTTGTTAAATAAAGGTAACATTTTTAAAAAAGAGGTTGACCTATGGATTGAACAACGTAATCTGTCATTCAGAGAGAAACGCTAAAAAAAGGACTGGGCCACAGTTTATATGTGACTCTTTTAAGATGAAGAATATCTCCATAGAGGTTATCTCAATAAAGATTATACCTATAGAATCTACAAACATTGAGGACAGCGGTTATATATTTTTATGAATTATGTAATGAGCGCCTTCCCAGAATCTCTGATTATCAGTGACCAGACAGTCCTGTAAGTCAGTTTCAGATATTGATGTTATTCCAACGTGTGACTATTTCCCCCGTATCATCTTGAGGGTAAAGCCTTTCCTGTTTTTTTTTTCTTCACGTTTCATGAAGAAAACATTCGCTTTCAAAGAATGTCACAAAATATTACTTAAAGCAAAGAGTAGGAGTCCAAATCAGTAATTCAGCAAAGTCATTTCACAGTTGGACGCAGTGAAAACAGGACAGACTACCAAACCATTTCTTCATCAGAGGCTTCAAAACAGCGATATATACGTGACATTATAGAATCTTTTGTTAAGGAAATGCTACCTGCAAATTTCTTAACCAATGATTTCCTCCACATTCATAGTTTATACTCTCAAAATTGCAGTCAGTGCTAGAAAGCCATATATAGTCAGGGTAAAAAAACAAATAGTTGAACCAAGTCATATTTCAGTAAGAGGCATCAAAGAATTTCTTTCACTGCAAGCATCCCAACAAAACAAGATGTGTAAAAAACTACCAACAGCTTCCAACAGTCAAGCTATAATGTCATCCATTCTCCAAAGACATTACTTGTGAAGGTAGACAGGCCGGCAAAGAACTGTTTACCCAAGAGCTTTAATCTATCCTGCTTCATATATAACATACACCTCTTAGAATTATCCAGTATTGCAGCATTTTCAGATAATTACCCATTGGTAAAATCGTACACACTACACGACAAGCTCTGGTATACAGTGCTTTACTTGGACTGCAATAGGTACCGGGTACTCATTTTGGGTGCCGGGTATTGTTTCCATTTAAGTGCAGGAGCTCGTCAATACTTTATAGCTAATATTCTACAAGAGGAACAAGAGCTCAAGCTGTATAACATTTGAGGTGCCGGTACTCTTGCCCAAGTCCTGCTGGTATATCGACTGCACTCGAGTATCAAAATCGAGTGTGGGCGTTGACCTTAGAGACGGTCCAATAATTCCTGAAGCAAGCTGTGTTCTTTCTGGTATCATACGGGAAATAAACACAATGGAAAAAAAGTATTACATTTTCTTCAGAAAGACAAAAGTCATCTGTACTCTCACAAATGCACAAAGAATGACTCATCTAGGTCTAAACGTCTTATTCCAAAGACAACCAAAAACTCTTCCATCTCCACTTACTAAAGAGGATTATAAAATGTCAAGCAATGACAACAAGTGGTTCAATGACCGAATAGTTGACGGGTACAATTATCTTTTCAAGTCACATCTGAAGGGAACAATTTGTGTTGATGTCCCCTGTGTTTTTTTTTTTTTGCGAGTCAGGAATTTCAGAGTTTGTTTTTGTGACAGCAAAGAAGTTATGCCAAATGTGCTTGGAACGGAACGGAGGAACGGGGAACAATTGGTGGCGTTTTGAGCATGTGATAGTTATAACCATAAATATGCAACATATAATTAGTAGCAGTACTTGCATTACATCTTAAAATGATGGATTCCTTAAGCCAGTATGAAAGAGAATTAAAATATACACTACTTCCACATCAGAAATACCTGACATTACACTATCTGGCAATGCATGGGGGTTGTAGTGGATGTGACACCAAACTATGAATTTTCTCATCGGTGCCTCCATTTTAGAAACCAGTCAGACGGTAGTAGTTGTGGTGTTTATGTGTGCTTATTCTCTAAAGGCAGTCTTATTAGAGGGCAATGCCAATACGTTTTGTCACAATGGCATACGACAGTATGTTTTATATCAGTTAGAAAGAAAAATTACGACGGAATCCATTTTAAAACGACAGAAAATGCCTTTTGCTGACCTTGATTGAAAATCCCCACATCTCGGTGTTATGCATTATCCTTCAATCTTGTCTGTGTTATTGGTGTACTTGGTCTTTACAGTACACTGCTAACCTGGATAGAAAAGCAACACATAGAGAGAGGCCTATAACTACACGCCAGTATGTGTTCCATGTACAGTCTATTACAGAGTATGTGGGGGCAGAATGAAAAGCCAGCAGCAGGCCTTGTGACACAGTCCCCCTCCAAAACGAACCATATTTGGTTAGTTGAGACCCTACTGAGTATTTCCCATCCCACTTTAGCTGAGACAGGTAGTAAAGTTCTCCCTACAAGCCAATAAGTATCCCATATACCGTGTATTGCATTGCAGTGAATGGAGTGGGTCGAGTAAGGAGTCAGCTGTATTACACCTGTTGCCAAGCACAAGAGACACATTTAAGTTTTGCAGGCTATTGAGTAAATCCAATAACATATATTTGTATTTTATTAAAAGTGTATTTCTTTAAATATAGCCTACACAATCGCGTTCATCATAGTATTTGTGTAAACTTTCAAAAATAAATGCTGAAATAAATAAAACACTATGTGTTAAAAAATTACGTAAAATTAACAAGACAGTTGTACTGCGCTGGAGGTAAAAATATATATTTAAATTCCCAGTTTAGCATGTCTTTGCAGTGGGACTCTTATTTAAAAAAAAAAAATACACGATCGTCCCGCCAGCATAATATCCTGCTGCTAGGAGAACGGTAATCTCCTCTCAGTCAATGATTGAAGTAGGGTAGTGCGCATGTGCTGAGGAAAAGTAGTCTACGGTCGTCACTAGTTACCACAGCAACAAAGTCTTAAGGCCCGCCTATTTCTACAATTTCTCGTCTTGAAATGTAATTTTATATCTAACCTTAACCCTAACCTTAACCACACAGCTAACCGTATGCCTAACCCTAACCTTAAATGAAGACCAAAAAGCGAATTGTTGTTTTCATATATTCTTTTAAATATAGCCAATTTATGACTTTGTGATTGTGGTAACTAGTGGAAACCGTAGCCTACCCGGTCCGCTTCTTAAAAATTCTAACTGTCGAGATCGTACAGAAACCAAATTACATACGTGCTTTAGTTTATTCAACACCATGAAATGTCTTTTTAACTATCCTGACACACATACTGGAAGCGCAAACACAGCATCCATCCCACGCCATCATTCCGTAATTGTGTTTGTTTTTGCTAAATGTCTATTGATTACGTCATCGACATTCAAAACCAGGGGCGAATAACAGAATATGAGATTACCGCTTTTGTATTTTGTTTTAGTTTTATTCAATTGTATTAGTCCTATGTACATGATAGGTTGCAGGTTCCTTCTCGATAATACAACAATAAGAAATAATACAAGATAAGAATATGAACATGAAGTAAATGGCAGTAGAATAGAATTAACATTTTAGCCTCAGTAGAATACAGGAAGGAACTATTTATAGTCCAATATTTGCAGGTGTATTGGGGAAGGGGGGTGGGGGTAAGTGTAGACCTATGACTAAATCCAAAAGTCTTTTTACACTGGGCACACACTAGTTGAATCTACGTTGTTTCCACATTATTTCACGTTGAAATTAAGTTAAACCAACGTGTAATAGACGTTGAATTGACGTCTGTGCCCAGTGTGCCCAGGTTATGTGCTTCCTTATAAGTGTAAGGACACCTGTTGAGAGTACTAAACTGAGCTGGTATTAAATGAGTAGTCTGGGTAGATGTGACACCTTACCTGACATTACCAAAGCTCTTTAAATAAACAACAACTACATATTAGGTTTTCTCAAATTCTCCCTCAGGTTATCCCTGTCTTATTTATGTCAGTCGGACGTGTACTGGTTAGATGGCCAACAGATCACACACGTTGCACCAGTTTCCAACTAAGAGGGAGTGTGTTTACACTAATCTGCATTCCTTTGTTACTGTGTCGAAATGGAGGTAATGAATCAGCTATAAACCAATTGCCTCACCTCTCACACTGAGATGTAGATAACCAATCAGTCTGACAGAAAATAAAGAATTTCTATTCTATTCTACAATTACACTCTATTATAAGTACATTATTCTTGGGTAGACCAACACAGGGCTTGCTACCCCTCTCGGTGTCTCAAAATAGCCTCTGTCTGCTTGTCAGTGTTACTGTACTGATGCAATAAGTCAGCATGGAGATGCTATTGAAAGTGTCTGTGGTTGTGTTGATGAACTGTGTCGATAAATACTCATCTCCATCCACTGATAGTGAACACCGTTAGAGGTCCTCCTGGCTCCTGTTCAGACGAATGAGGTCACCAGGTCCCGATGCAGTCAGGAATGTTTCCTAACTGTGAGTTGCTGGATTTTGAAGTAGGAGGGTCTCGCACTGTCTGAACAACAAGTTCCTCTATCCATGGACCCTGGAGTCAATGTTGYYGMGMGMMMGGGGGGGGGGGGGGGGGGGTTTATGTGGTGTATATTTAAGATGGCTTAAAGGATGTTTGGTAATGAGATGACCCCTGATGGACCCCTGATGGTCACTCTTTCTGGTACCAATGCTTCTCTTTCATAACAGATCATCAAAAAGGCAATTGTTTCAAAACTGTAAAGCACACTTAAAATGGACTAAGTACTGCACCAAATCATACAGTCACTTTTTACACCAAACTTAAATCATTGTTTCATCTAGATATACATGTTTCACATTGCAATACATGTTCGTATGAAGTAGTTGCCTTTCACAACGCAACGGTCACATTACTTTTGTTATGATTCTCTTTTCTTTTGTTCAAATACATTTTTACTATTACTTAATCTGACTGCTCTTATGATGATTACTAAACCGTTTTGTAAAACCTAGAGATTTTAGATTGGTTTGTCTACTACAGATTCTGAGAACTACATAAAGAAAATATTTGTCTGTAAAGTAGAAGCATATACTGAGTATACAAAACATTAAGAACACCTGCTCTTCCCATGACATAGACTGACCAGGAGAATACAGGTGAAAGCTATGATCCCTTACTGATGTTCACTTCAATCAGTGTAGATGAAGGGGAGGAGACGGGGTTAAAGAAGGATTTTTTAAGCCTTGAGACAATTGAGACATGGATTGTGTATGTGTGCCATTCAGAGGGTGAATGGGAAAGACAAAATATTTAAGTGCCTTTAAATGGGGTATGGTAGTAGCGCACGAGTTTATGTCAAGAACTGCAACGCTACTGGGTTTTCAACCCAGCTTTCAGTGTCTATCAAGAATGGTCCACCACTCAAAGGACCTCCAGCCAACTTGAGACAACTGTGGGAAGCATTTGAGTCAATATGGGCCAGTATCCCTGTGGAACGCTTTCAACACCTTGTAGAGTCCATGCCCAGAAGAGTGGAGGCTATTATAGCAGGAAAGGGGGGACCAACTCCATATTAATACCCATGATTTTGGAATGAGATGTTCGACGGGAAGGTGTCCACATACTTTTGGTCATGTAGTGTATGAGTGAAATGAGTTTAGATTTGGGCCCCCCAACAACAGACATGTCATCCGTAGCCTATACAAGCTAATAGCGAATGGAGGAAGCGGTTCGTGCAGTTACGTTTTTTAATATCCCAGGTAGCCTACTACGGTTGTAAAGCGGATTAACGTGGTTTATTTTAGGAGTTGATAAATAAATAAAGAAGCACCTCAAATCTGGGATCCTCCTCTTTTTAATAGTGGCCATTCAAAACTCTGTTTGTTTTTTTTTACAAGCAATTGCGCAATGATTGGGCTTATAAGAACACGTTTCACTCGGATTTTGTAGGTTAAGCCTGATCTCTCAAACCCTGTTCCAGGGGTCATATGCTTGTTACAGAGAGTTATTTGTGCAACTTTAGTTATGATAGAAACCTTAGAATGTCTTAGAGATCCAAACATATATGGGATTCATGGTGTCCTCTTTCTTGTTCAGCACAACCAGTGCAGGGCCTAATATTCTCACCCATCAGACTATACTCGTTGTAATCTTGACTACTAAATAATATGTGTGAAATAATTTGATATAGAACGGGCCATTATCAGCAGGGTATGCACCTGTAGGAACAAGGTAGGGGGGAAAAAACGACATGTCATCCGTATGCACTCGAATAGCGAATGGAGACGCTTTTCCTGGGTTTCGTTTTCATGACAACCAGGTTGGCTATGCCGGTTGTAAACCCGAAGCGATGTGCTGTCGAAAAATAAATACTGTGTCGAAGTGGTTAGGCTTTCACAGATCACACACGTTGCACCAGTTTCTAACTAAGAGGGAGTGTGTTTACACTAATCTGCATTCCTTTGTTACTGTGTCGGAATGGAGGCAATGAATCAGCTATAAACCAATTGCCTCACCTCTCACACTGAGATGTAGATAACCAATCAGTCTGACAGAAAATAAAGAATTTCTATTCTATTCTNAATGAATCAGCTATAAACCAATTGCCTCACCTCTCACACTGAGATGTAGATAACCAATCAGTCTGACAGAAAATAAAGAATTTCTATTCTATTCTACAATTACACTCTATTATAAGTACATTATTCTTGGGTAGACCAACACAGGGCTTGCTACCCCTCTCGGTGTCTCAAAATAGCCTCTGTCTGCTTGTCAGTGTTACTGTATTGATGCAATAAGTCAGCATGGAGATGCTATTGAAAGTGTTTGTGGTTGTGTTGATGAACTGTGTCGATAAATACTCATCTTCATCCACTGATAATGAACACCGTTAGAGGTCCTCCTGGCTCCTGTTCAGACGAATGAGGTCACCAGGTCCCGATGCAGTCAGGAATGTTTCCTAACTGTGAGTAGCTGGATTTTGAAGTAGGAGGGTCTCGCACCGTCTGAACAACACGTTCCTCTATCCATGGACCCTGGAATCAATTTTGAAGTGTGTTTGGGGGAGGGGGGGGCATGTGTGTGTTTGTGTATGTTTGTGTGCATGTGCGTGGGTGTGTGGCAGGGGAGGTTGTGTGGTGTATATTTAAGATGGCTTACAGGATGTTTGGTAGGTGAGATTACCTCTGATGGACCCCCTTTCTGGCACCACTGCTTCTCCTCCATTTTTTGTTATTGTTCTAAAGTCCAGGGGTGGAATTGGAATGTGAGTGGAGTTCCCAAAGTTAAATGATCATGTAAATGTATGTTTCTTACGTAGAGTCCTAGGATTAGTTCATTGTTTCTTAAGTAGAGTCCTAGGTTTAGTTCATTGTTTCTTACGTAGAGTCCTAGGTTTAGTTCATTGTTTCTTACGTAGGGTCCTAGGATTTGTTCATTGTTTCTTACGTAGAGTCCTAGGATTTGTTCATTGTTTCTTACATAGAGTCCTAGGATTTGTTCATTGTTTCTTAAGTAGAGTCCTAGGATTTGTTCAATGTTTCTTACGTAGAGTCCTAGGATTTGTTCAGTGTTTCTTACGTAGAGTCCTAGGATTAGTTCATTGTTTCTTCAGGGGGGGGGGGGGCTCTATTGTCCTCCATCAGGTCCTAATGGTCTGGTACTCAGGGCTCTATTGTCCCTCCATCAGGTCCTAATGGCCTGGTACTCAGGGCTCTATTGTCCCTCCATCAGTCCTAACTGCCTGGTACTCAGGGCCTATGTCCCTCCATCAGGTCCTAATGGCCTGGTACTCAGGGCTCTATTGTCCCCATCAGGTCCTAATAGCCTGGTACTCAGGGCTCTATTGTCCCTCCATCAGGTCCTAATGGCCTGGTACTCAGGGCTCTATTGTCCCTCCATCAGGTCCTAACGCCTGGTACTCAGGGTTCAATTGTCCCTCCATCAGGTCCAACTGCCTGATACTCAAGGCTCTATTGTCCCTCTCATCAGGTCCTAACTGCCTGGAATGAAATGTGTTCTTATAATCCCAGTCATGCAATTGCATGTGAAAACAGAGTTTTGATCAGTGGTGTAAAGTACTTAAGTAAAATTATTTTAAAGTACAACTTAAGTAGTTTTTGGAGTAGCTGTACTTTAGTACTTATATTTTTGGCAACTTTTACTTTTACTTCACTACATTACTAAAGAAAAATAATGTACTTTTTACTCTATACATTTTCCCAGACACCCAAAAGTACTCGTTACATTTTGAATGCTAAGCAGGACAGGAAAATCAATCAAATGTATTTATGGAGAGCTTTTTAAATCAGCAGATGTCACAAAGTACTGTACAGAAACCCAGCCTAAAACCCCAAACAGCAAGCAATGCAGATGTAGAAGCACGGTGGCTAGAAAAGCGTCTCCATTCGTTATTCGAGTGCATACGGATGACATGTCATTTTTTTCCCCCTACCTTGTTCCTACAGGTGCATACCCTGCTGTAATGGCCCGTTCTATATCAAATTATTTCACACATATTATTTAGTAGTCAAGATACAACGAGTATAGTCTATGGGTGAGAATATTAGGCCCTGCACTGGTTGTGCTGAACAAGAAAGAGGACACCATGAATCCCATATATGTTTGGATCTCTAAGACATTCTAAGGTTTCTATCATAACTAAAGTTGCACAAATAACTGTCTATAACAAGCTTATAGACCCCTGGAACAGGGTTTGAGGATCAGGCTTAACCTACAAAAGCCGAGTGAAACATGTCTTATAAGCCCAATCATTGTGCAATTGCTTGTGACAAAAACAAACAGAGTTTGAATGGCCACTATTAAAAAGAGGGGATCCAGATTTGAGGTGCTTCTTATTTATTTATCAACTCCTAAAATAAACCACGTTAATCCGCTTTACAACCTTAATAGGCTACGTGGGATATTAAAAACGTAACCGCACGAACCGCTTCCTCCATTCGCTATTAGCTTGTATGGCTACGGATGACATGTCTGTTGTTGGGGGCGCCAAATCTAAACTATTTCACTCATACACTACATGACCAAAAGTATGTGGACACCTTCCTGTCGAACATCTCATTCCAAAAGTAGGCTGGAGGTCCTTTGAGTGGTGGACCAGTTTTGATAGACACGGGAAACTTGGTGGAAAAACCCAGCAGCAATGAACAAATCCTAGGACTCTACCT
>NW_019942700.1:34124-35258 GCF_002910315.2 Salvelinus sp. IW2-2015
ATGGAGGGACAATAGAGCCCTGAGTACCAGACCATTAGGACCTGATGGAGGGACAATAGAGCCCTGAGTACCAGACCATTAGGACCTGATGGAGGGACAATAGAGCCCTGAGTACCAGGCCATTAGTGACTTGAGGGCCGTTACCTAGTTTGGTAGGCTAATAACAACCATCAGCGCCATTCATTTACAGTGCAAAGTGTAGGAGTAGCCTAGTTACCATGACTCAGCGGTCACCTGGAATTTGACGTGACTGCCAGTGTGGTGGTAATACGGTCACCGTAACAGCTCTGTTTCAACCCGTGTCAGATTTAAGATACCATATTGTACACACAGTACCCACACATACATAAGGATACTAATACAGCCTGTACCACGTTTTGACACCTTATCCAAAGTGATTTAAAAACAGGCCTAAAAACAGGCTAGTGGATGGTGAATGCCAAAGTATGCCAAGGGGAATGATGAAGACAAAGTAAATGTCATGAAATCTCATTGTCTTTGGCTTTTAATTGATAAAATATTACATTTTATTTCATTTTGGATCACAGGTAAAATGCAGCAATTCATTTTCATTACTCATCAAGAGAAGGAAGGGGAAGTAGGGGGAGGGGAAGTTTCTTCAACCAAACTCATTTACACCCATCTATCCATTCTGTCACCCCCTTACATCCCTCCATACAAGTGCCATCTTTCAACTTTCAGTAAAAACCCTACTCCGAAGCAAATTTCTACATGGAATTAAACTGATTTAATCAAAGAACAGTTGGACAAGAGTGAGCTAAATTTAGAATGAGGGGGTGCCTACAAGCAAAGCAACTTCCCCAAACTATCCTGGAGACTAGGAGAGAGAACATGGAGCAGATCATTACAATTCTGTGAGAGGAACGCACTATTTAAACACAGGTAACAAGTGTGGAAGGACCACCAGAGGGCAGCCTGGTCCCACAGATAGTAGCCCAGCCAGGCATGTGAGTCAAGGTGATCAGAGGCAATTAAGCACAGCTGACGGTACAAATGACTTATTCTCTTTCCCCTACAAGAGAGAGGTGGGAACCGGCAGCGAGGAGAGGTGGGAACCGGCAGTGAGGAGAGGAGGGAACCGGCAGTGAGGAGAGGAGGGAACCGGCAGTGAGG
>NW_019942700.1:41119-43664 GCF_002910315.2 Salvelinus sp. IW2-2015
ATCTGCGGCTAGCTGGGGATGGCCACCAAACGAGAGGGACGCTATCCACAACGAGCGGATATTAAGAACGGTTGAAAAATCGTGGCGTGATTTTATGTTATAGGACTTGTAAAGATATCTCGTCTCGGTGTTTGGTCCTTTTGCCGTTTTGTAAGGAAGCAAGATCTAAATTGTCTTTCCAGAGATCATTCCATTGAATTAGTGTTTGAAGTTGATAAGAAATTCGCGTCATAGTAGAAGCTGTTGTTTACAATCAGCAATCTACTCTGACAGTCGTTATCAGCTTTTGCTCGCTTTAGAGTGAGCGGCCAATCATGACTTGAGTCCGCTCTCACAAGTAATAGCCTATGTGGACCAATCCATTCAAAAACTTGCAGTGTCGAGGAGCATCTATAGATAATACCACCATGTCAATGAGAGAGAGAACCTTTGAGAGGCAGCATGCCAATACAGGAAGTGATAAAATAGGAGCTCTTCCTTGAAGTAATTGGGGGAAGGTCCAAACATTTTTGATATGTTCTGTCCAGTTGTCGTCCTCATAACGGTGCTGCAGGTACCCTAACACGACCATCTGTCAGGATGGTTCAAGAGCAGACATCAAATAATGCACTGTTGAGCATTCATTTTTAAAGAGTGTAAGAACTGTTCTGAATGCTTAAATTGTCTCGCGGTACTGCCGGTAACAGCAGGGCTTATGAGAGATATGCAGACATACGTAGTGAACATGAGTGCCAGCTTGATTGCATGTGCGTCTATCGGGGGTTTGTTAGAGGTGAGTGCCAGAACCGAGAGATCATGTCCCCTGATAGGGCTGAGTGAGCGAGACACTGTGTGTGGTGTAAGTGTAACAGGGTTATATTGGTGATTCCCCTTGCCACTTTATTGTTAAGCCAATGGGTTTTTGGTTTTATTTTTGTCTTGCCTTCACCTACTCAACATGGCATCTTATTGGCTGGTTTGCGTAGCTTGCTTACGAGGGAGGATGTTTCAGTTAGAATCGTCCCAGTGAACAAGCACCAAACCAGGGTGAGTGCAGAGTTGGATGGTGAGCCGTGCAATTTTGTGCTGTTTCTATGAGCATAAATCTCCATGACTGGTGCTACAAGTTGGAGTTCGTGTCGAGGATTGATTGTACACAACGCAAGAAGAGTACTGTTACTGATTGTCAAGCAAATAACTGCCGGTCTCAAGGAAATTGACCGTTAATTAACATAAACACATTTAGCATCTCCTGTCTTCCACACATGACCTACAAGCCATTGATGCAGACCTTTGCAACAGCTACATTTTAAAATCAATAATATAATAAATCTCTGTAATATAGTCTACACCGTCACAATAAATCCATGTAATATAGTCTACACCGTCACAATAAATCCATGTAATATAGTCTACACCGTCACAATAAAGCCGAGAAGAGAGATGTAGTAGGATGATGGCTTAGAGTGCATATGATGGCAGCGTATTTGCAACAGCCTACTTTTTAATAGATCATTCATATATCAATAACTTGGTTGTAGCCAATAAAGAAGATGAAGGGTATGAACGAGGCCAGGGGGAAGAGATAAAAGAACGTTATCTCGGTGCACAACGCATAGAATTGCGGGTACATGTGTGAGGATGTTCCATAGGTGCGTAGACAAGGTGGAGGGGAATATCGAACGAGTGTGGGCAGTGTGCGTGTTTAGCGTCAAACTTGGAACTAAGATGTACGTTCGTCTACATGGGTCTACGAGCAATGCCGAACGTTGAGCAATTACACATGTTATAACTACGCGTTCGAGCCCTGTGCACTCAGGTATTAATCCACAGCAGTCTGGGATATCGTAATATTATTAGCGGGTTTGGCTCGTAGCACATGCGATCATACTTTACAGAGATGGCATAGATAATGATAGTCTGACCGGCAGCTACCCATACGAGGGGTGATAACTAGCTGGGAATAGGGATTTAATCCTAAGGGTTCATGTTTGTCGGAGTCATGAGACCAACGTGAGTTTTCAACGGCTGTTGGTGGCAACTTGGTTGCGATCGAATAAACCTCCTGAAATCGATTATGTATCACTGTTATTCAATATAATTCCAGCTAATTATACCAGTGATCGATTATACATCCTGTCTTCTTGTCATAAGTGACGTGTGTGGATCGCTTCTAGTAATTATAGGTTCTACAGAGATATCATAGTTTATTACCGACATCCATCGTAATTGATTAGGTAGTCTGTAGCACGGTACAATGCTAATCCATGTAATATAGTCTACACCGTCACAATAATCCATGTAATATAGTCTAGCACACTTCACATATAAATCCATGTAATATAGTCTGACACGTCACAAGTAATCCATGTATAATATAGTCTAACACCGTCACAATAAATCCATGTAATATAGCCTACCACCGTCACAACTAAATCCATGGTAATATAGTTACACCGTCACAATAAAGTCCATGTATATAGTAGTAACCGTGCACGAATACAATCCATGGTAATATGAGTCTACAGACCGTCCAATAAAATCCAGTAGATATAGATTACAGCCG
>NW_019942700.1:43689-64027 GCF_002910315.2 Salvelinus sp. IW2-2015
GATAAAATCCATGTAATATAGTCTACACCGCACAATAAATCCATGTAATATATTCTACACTCACTAGATAAGATACCATGGTAATATAGTGCTATCCTACTATCGCATCACAGACCATAAAGTCGATCACAATAAATCCATGTAATATAGTCTACACCGTCACAATAAATCCCTGTAATATAGTCTACACCATCACAATAAATCCATTATTTTTAGGTCTAAAGAAACATGATATGAAGAAAATGTGGTCTTATGTTCGACCCTGATCTGGCTATGCCATATGGCTGTGGGCTACACTAGTTCATTTAGCAGACAAGTTTTGCTTCGAATTCTGTGGCATTATTTTATAGTATGAAGAATACAATTGAACATTGCTGAGTAAAATAGAAAGTATATTTTCTCCAAATTATTTGAGAGTGTGGAGGTATTCTATGTTGAGTGGTTAACAAAGAAACAGGTCTTCCTATATGCTTAATTTAGAGTTATTTATATAACTTTAGTTGTGGTACAAACATTGGGCTTAATGTTTTGATTTGTAATACATTCTAAGGCTTCATGATGCGACTCTAATGATGATTTGAAAAAAGTTGCATGAAAGGCACCAAGCTCTGCTTTGTTTGTTTTTTTAGCAGGCTGTACACACTTCATCAGTCTCTCATTCACAATTTGACAAGCACTTGATAATGCCTCGAATTTCCCTGTCGGCATCCCCTTTGTGTGGCAGTAACGCCGCCTAAAAAATTCCATGCCTTTTTCGGCCAGTGGCCGTTGTGCCCTTGGGCTGAATATAACAATTATAATTCTCTTCTCCCCGCTGGGTGCTCCGAAGCACCTCTCACTCTACATGGCTCTCTCAGATATCTCAATTCTTATTTGCTAATGCCCGTCACGTGATCGGGTCCTTCTCACAGGCTATAAGTGAAGACAGACACATCGAATTCTGAGGTGCATTTTAGAGATGTTGGAAGAAATGTCCACATTTACTTTTCTTTAGCCAATAAAATGAGTAGGCCTAACGAACAGCAAAAGTACTAGCCTATGTCAATCTACTATCCCCCATAGTACAAAAGTTGACCTATTCTATTCTGTGTGAGAAATAGGGACAGTTGTGGGATGTGATGAATCCCAAATTAATACAACCACTAGCATTAAAACATTATTTTTAAAGCAATGAGATTGACTCAACAAATCTGAACGTTTAGCTTAAAATGTTAATAAACAATTAGGCTATTTCATCACATTAGAAGCGCAGAAATGCACACACAGCAGTAGGCTATACGCTCGAATGTTCCAAAATAACAATCAATTAGCGGGAAAACCCCATTCTAAAGAGTGACTCGAGCCTAACTGTATGCCAGTTAGGCTCTACACCTATTGTAAAGCAGATTAAGCTGTCATCATGGCAACGGGCGGCTACTTTGAAGAATCTCAAATATAAAATATATTTTGATTTGTTTAACACTTTTTTGGTTGCTACATGATCAAATCAAATCAAATGTATTTATATAGCCCTTCTTACATCAGCTGACATCTCAAAGTTCTGTACAGAAACCCAGCCTAAAACCCCAAACAGCAAGCAATGCAGGTGTAGAAGCACGGTGGCTAGGAAAAACTCCCTAGAAAGGCCAAAACCTAGGAAGAAACCTAGAGAGGAACCAGGCTATGAGAGGTGGCCAGTCCTCTTCTGGCTGTGCCGGGTGGAGATATACAGAAATGCAAAGAATGTTAAATATTTCATGAAATGGAACCAGCATGGTCAAATAATAATAATCACAGTAGTTGTCGAGGGTGAAGCAAGTCAGCACCTCAGGAGTAAATGTCAGTTGGCTTTTCATAGCTGATCATTAAGAGTATCTCTACCGCTCCTGCGGTTCTAGAGAGTTGAAAACAGCAGTCTGGGACAGGTAGCACGTCGTGAACAGGTCAGGGTTCATAGCCGCAGGAAGAACAGTTGAAACTGGAGCAGCAGCACGGCCAGGTGGACTGGGGACAGCAAGGAGTCATCATGCAGGTAGTTCTGAGGCATGGTCCTAGGGCTCAGGTCCTCCGAGAGAGAGAAAGAAAGAGAGAAAGAGAGAATTAGAGAGAGCATACTTAAATTCAACACAGGACACCGGATAAGAAGGAGAAGTACTCCAGATATAACAAACTGACCCTAGCCCCGACACATAAACTGCTGCAGCATAAATACTGGAGGCTAAGACAGGAGGGGTCAGGAGACACTGTGGCCCATCCGATGATACCCCGGACAGGGCCAAACAGGAAGGATATAACCCACCCACTTTGCCAAAGCACAGCCCCACACACTAGAGGGATATCTTCAACCACCACATTACCATCCTGAGACAAGGCCGAGTATAGCCCACATGTGTTATTTCATAGTTTTGATGTCTTCACGATTATTCTAAATGTAGAAAATAGTCAAAATAAAGAAAAACCCTTGAATAAGTAGGTGTGTCCAAACTTTTGACTGGTACTGTATATATTATATATATATATATATATATATATATATATATTATATATTATATATATATATATTTTATTTTTTATTTTTTATGCCCAGCTCATGAGGCCCCTTGGTGATGTGAGGCCTGAGGAAATTGCCTCTTCTGCCTAATGGTAAATCCGCCAGTGGACTAACTGCAGCTGGGCTGAATTAGCCAGGATCATAAAGTACCGTTTTCTTTGTTTTCATATTCAGAGCTAGTGTGTGTGAGGTGTGTTGTGGTGTATGTGTGAGAGTGTGTGTGAGTGTAATGTGTTGTTGAAAGACTGGTCTTGAGAAGAAAATACACATCTTATATAAGAATGGACCGTACAGATGCACTGTTTAAATAACAGACAGATGGAAGGTTTACGTTTTTTTTTTTTTTTTTTACTATATGGGTTCTGCTATACAGTGCATACCACCCTGCATACCACTGCTGCTTGCTTCTGAAGCTAAGCAGGGTTGGTCTGGTAGTCCCTGGATGGGAGACCAGGTGCTGCTGGAAGTGGTGTTGGAGGGCCAGTAGGAGGCATCCTTTCCTCTGGTCTAAACAAAGATCCCAATGCCCCAGGGCAGTGATTGGGGACACTGCTCTGTGTAGGGTGCCGTCTTTCGGATGGGACGTTAAACGGGTGTCCTGACTCTCTGAGGTCATTAAAGATCCATGGACTTATCGTAAGAGTAGGGGTGTTACCCGGTGTCCTGGTAAATTCCAATCTGGCCTCAACCATCACGGTACACTAATAATCCCAGTTTAACAATTGGCTCATTCATCCCCTCCTCTCCCTGTAACTATTCCCCAGGTCGTTGCTGCAAATGAGAACGTGTTCTCAGTCAACTTACCTGGTAAATAACGGTAAATAAGGTAAAATAAAAAAAATATAAAAAAAATTCAGAAAGTATTCAGACCCCTTGACTTTTTCCACATTTTGTTACGTTACAGCCTTATTCTAAAATTGATTATGAAATTGTTTTTTCACCTCACCAATCTACACACAACACCCCAATAATGACAAAGCAAAAACAGTTATTTAATTTTTTTTGTTGCTAAAACAACAAAATGTGGAAAAAAGTCAAGGGGTGTGAATATTTTCTGAAGGCACTGTATGCATGTTTATGTTTTGCAAGACTTCCTCAAAAAAGCGAAAAATAAATCAAATAACAGTAAGATAATGAACCATTTTCCAAAAATATGGTTTTCCTGAAATACTGCATGTTATTAACACATTTATAGTAAGGTTTATTTGCACTTCTACACATTTGCAGCTAAAAGCTGAATTGAGGTATACAGAAAAATAAAAAGCAGATTAAGGAGCAACTCAAGAGTTGATTGAAGAGTTGATTGTAGTTAAGGATCGGGAGTGGTGAATTTTGGTAGAATTTTAATGCTTTGCTTGGGTAAATCTGCTTTGCCCTTTTCTACTATGCATAGCTCATGCAGTGTCTGTCCTCTGCTCGGTGACGGCCAGAGGGTGGCGATGTTGAGTTACATAAAGACATCTCTTAGCAAGCAAGGGCCTGGGAATGCTGAATGCAGACGGAAAGGAATTCCTATTGAATTCCACATGCCAACCCACGTGTTAGCATCAATCCACTGCTATCAGTTGTGTTGTGACAAAGTAGGGCTGGGATACAGAAGATAGCCCTATTTAAGTCCAAGTCCATATTAAGGCAAGAACAGCTCAAATAAGCAAAGAGAAACAACAGTCCATCATTACTTTAAGACATGAAGGTCAGTCAATACGGAACATTTCAAGTACTTGAACGTTTCTTCAAGTGCAGTCGCAAAAACCATCAAGCGCTATGATGAAACTGGCTCTCATGAGGACCACCATAGGAAAGGAAGACCCAGAGTTACCTCTGCTGCAGAGGATAAGTTCATTAGAGTTACCAGCCTCAGATTGCAGCCCAAATAAATGCTCCATAGAGTTCAAGTAACAGACACATCTCAACATCAACTGTCCAGAGGAGACTGTGTGAATCAAGCCTTCATGGTCAAATTGCTGCAAATAAACCACTACTAAAGGAAACCAATAATAATAAGAGATCTTGCTTGGGCCAAGAAACACGAGCAATGGACATTAGACCGGTGGAAATCTGTCCTTTGATCTTTGAAATGTGAGATTTTTGCTTCCAACCACTGTGTTTTTGTGAGAGGCAGAGTAGATGAATGGATGATCTCCGTAAGTGTGGTTCCCACCGTGAAGCATGGAGGAGGAGGTGGGATGGTGCTTCGCTGGTGACACTGTCAGTGATTTATTTAGAATTCAAAGGCACACTTAACCAGCATGGCTACCACAGCATTCTGCAGCGATACGCCATCCCATCTGGTTTGCGCTTAGTGGGACTATCATTTGTTTTTCAACAGGACAATGACCCAAAACACAACTGGACACCCTAGTTTGGTGGAGGAATAATGGTCTGGGGCTGTTTTTCATGGTTTGGGCTAGGCCCCTTAGTTCCAGTGAAGGGAAATCTTAACGTTACAGCATACAATGACATTCTAGACTATTCTGTGCTTCCAACTTTGTTGCAACAGTTGTGGGCAGGTCCTGTTTCTTCATGACAATGCCCCCATGCACAAAGTGAGGTCCATACAGAAATGGTTTGTCAAGATCAGTGTGGAAGAACTTGACTGGCCTGCACAAAGCTCTGACCTCAAACCCATGAAACACTTTTGGGATGAATTGTAAAGCCGACTGCAAGCCAGGCCTAATCGCCCAATATCAGTGCCGGACCTCACTAATGCTCTTTTGGCTGAATGGAAGCAAATCCCCACAGTAATGTTCCAACATCTAGTGGAAATCCTTCCAAGAAAAGTGGAGGCTGTTATAGCAGCAAAGGGGAGACCAACTCCATATTAATGCCCATCATTTTGGAATGAGCTGTTGGACAAGCAGGAGTCCACAAACTGTTGGTCATGTAGTGTATATGTCCAAATACAATACATTTACATTTAAGTCATTTAGCAGACGCTCTTATCCAGAGCGACTTACAAATTGGTGCATTCACCTTATGACATCCAGTGGAACAGCCACTTTACAATAGTGCATCTAAATCTTTTAAGGGGGGAGGGGGGTCAGAAGGATTACTTTATCCTATCCTAGGTATTCCTTAAAGAGGTGGGGTTTCAGGTGTCTCCGGAAGGTGGTGATTGACTCCGCTGTCCTGGCGTCGTGAGGGAGTTTGTTCCACCATTGGGGGGCCAGAGCAGCGAACAGTTTTGACTGGGCTGAGCGGGAACAATAAAATAAAACATTTGATTTCTGTGTTTACTTCCAGACTGTGTCTTGACTTTCCCCACTATCATCCATGGAGAAGTTCCCATAAATATCAGGACATAAGTATAGTGTTATTTGAGTCCGTGCACTCTGCCAGCATGCTTAGCTCAGTGCTCTGAAACAGCAGAAGGGGCCCTGACCCTGCAGCTATGCAGTCTGGGATTGATGATGTCACAGACAGCGAGAGAGGGGTCTCCCAGGCTGGCGCCAGGTCCAGGTCCATCTCACAATCACAGATCTCTATTTCTGATCACATTTAGCGCCTTAAAACGGTTTCTTGTTGCTAAAACTGGCTATTATAGCATTACATGTAGGACATTGATATGGAATGGAATATGGAACCAATGGAATTGTTTTAGTGATTCTATTTCTGTGTTCTGGATTCTTTCCTTACTAGGACTTTTTATAGACTGTCCCAACTGAAGGTCAGTCGAAGCTAGAGTGAAATCACAGACAGCACGAGGAGTGGTATGTTTTATTAATAGTATGAGAGAGAGATTTATGCTTATTCATTTTCCCATGTGTACTTTAACCATTTGTACATTGTTACAACACTGTATATATACATAATGACATTTGTAATGTCTTTATTCTTTTGAAACTTCTGTACGTGTAATGTTTACTGTTCATTTTTATTGTTTATTTCACTTTTGTATATTATCTACCTCACTTGCTTTGGCAATGTTAACACATGTTTCCCATGCCATTAAAGCCCCTTTAATTGAATTGAGAGAGGAAAGAGGAGAGTGAGGCAGCAAACAGGCTTCAAGGTACACAGAGAATTGTTTATTCTAACAATGACAGATAGTTACCTCATAGCAGAGTGGTACGTCCATAGATATATACTGCACCTATATGTTCTAACTTCTGAATCTGTGGGTTCTGTCCATTTTCTAGGTCTTTGCTTCCAGTCTGGATAGCCTACAAGGGTTAGCAGATCCTTCCTACTGTGTGCTAGAGAACATAATTCCTCCTTATTACAGTTTACACACATTTGCTGAATCTTTGGCCCATTTTCCCAAAACCACAAATCTCTAGCAAAAGTAAGCACTGCATTCAAACTGTTTTACACACACAGATCTATATGAATATATCTGTCTACCAACCAACAACACACTGATGTGCTCTATACAAAACACTACTATGAATATCCCATCAGTAGGTTTATGCCTTTTGCATTTTCGGTGTTACACTTTAGCCGGCTGTAAAAGATTGTTACAGTAATGTATACCTACTCAAATATACACACACAAATGCACTACAGTAACAAAAACATTGTCATTTATTTCCAAAATGCAGTATTTTTTTTAACACTTGTGTTTTGTATGTAACACTTTCCAAACCCAACAGGAGAAAACCAGGGAAAAACTTTCAGTAAGATAAAGGGTTTTCTGTCCAAAAAACAACAACTTGCAAAATGTAAGAAAAATGACATTCGGCTGCATCCTGCCTCCTATTTTGGTCTGGCCACATCACCTCATCTACATGACAAGCCATGTTCTCCCTGGCTAAACAGCGGGGAAAGAATCTTCTGGAGTGACGGATCCAACCACCGAAAGAAATTAGGAATATGGTGGGAGGTAGAGAACAATAAATTGTGGGTGGTCGATGAACCAGTTGCGGACCAGAACAGCCCGGTGGAAACTCACGTTGTCTCAGACGACAACATACCTGGACTGCTCTGGTCCACCCCTCTGCTCGGCTGGAATGAGGAAGCCACGTAGTGTATCCAGGAATGTGACGAGAAGGACGGTGTTGTAGGGACCAAGGTTGGCATGGTGATGGAGAACGCCTTGCTGGCTAACGGCTGCGCACACTGTGATATTCCCTCCACGCTGTCCAGGGACATTCACAATGGCACGGTGGCCAATAACGTTCCGTCCCCGTCCTCGTCTTTTGGCTGGGTTGAAGCCAGCCTCATCAATGTAAATATAAACGTGCTGAATTGCAGCGGCATCCAGCTCCACGACTCTCTGAAACAGACAAGACAATATGTGACACAGACCGAGAGCAGTCAATATGGTGAGGCACAATACACTGGATTACAGTACCGTAATGTGTCTATACAGTGCTGATATGATAGTAAATTCACAGTATAGTACATACTTGCACATATTCATAGCGCTGTTCTTTAACCCTCTCTTGAGTTTCGCTCAAATGGCGCCCTGTACACCCGTTTCATCCTGATCCGGTTGCGCTGTAACACACGGTCCAATGTAGACAAGCCCACCTGGGGAACGTTATTGAATATTGTGTTGTCTGTAATTATGTGGTTCTGGATTTCTCGTAGTCTAATGGTATTGTTTGCCACCACCATGTTCACAATAGCGGCCTCCTGTTCTGGT
The DNA here is from genome assembly GCF_002910315.2 of Salvelinus sp. IW2-2015. Lineage (NCBI taxonomy): Eukaryota > Metazoa > Chordata > Actinopteri > Salmoniformes > Salmonidae > Salvelinus > Salvelinus sp. IW2-2015. Next base: position 51,807 of record NW_019942700.1, read on the forward strand.
GTGAACAGTCTTCCACCACGGCCTGGTCATCTCTCAGTTCTGCAGAAGATCCACAAATATAATATGATTGGTTACAGTAAACTAAAATAAATGTATTTTCAATATGAAATGATATTACTGTAACATTGGCCAACAATCACTGAGTAACATAGGCCTACTGATATGTCAGACTACAGTATACATACATAAAGAGCATAGTGTAGATGGTAGGTAACTTTACCGGTTGTCATTTCTGAATGTTCAGATGATAGATGTAACCGTGTAGCAGCTCAGGTTGGGCTGAACTCTGCCCAACCTCCCTCATACTCAATCCATGGTTGAGTACGTGGTCAACCAATGTGGCCCTGATCTCATCTGAGACAACTGTCCTTCCTCATCCTCCTCTTCCTCTCACTCCTTCACCTCTAGCTCTTGCTTTACCATTGACCTCTGTTTTCCTCCAGAACAGGAGAGCTCACCTGTGGCCTTTTACAGAGCTGAAGCTCTGATTTCTAAGTGAACAATTCAGCAACTAGTGTTTACACCTGTGAGGAGTGGGTGTTGCCAATTGGTGTATAGAGCTTGGCATTGTGATTGGTGTTGCTTTCCAAAGGGACTAAATCTATTTTAATTTTGAATGTTGTGCCTAATATTTTGCAAAAAGTGTGATATAGAATTGAAAACGGAGTGTAAAGCAGGAATTGTGCTTGCAATTTTACAGACTTGGTTTAGGGATTTGGTACATGAGTTTCAGGTTTCGGTGATTGCGTTTCAAGTTCCAATTTTTGTGTGTAAACAATTGGGAAAAACTGCAAACTGAGAAGGGGTCACATGGTGAGAGGGGTCACATGGTGAGAGGGGTCAGCATGGTGAGAGGGGTCAGCATGGTGAGAGGGGTCACATGGTGAGAGGGGTCACATGGTGAGAGGGGTCCATGGTTGAGAGGGTCAGCATGGTGAGAGGGGTCACATGGTGAGAGGGTCACATGGTGAGAGGGTCGCGGTCAGCATGGTGAGAGGGGTCAGCATGGTGAGAGGGGTCACATGGTGAGAGGGGTCAGCATGGTGAGAGGGTCAGCATGGTGAGAGCGGGTCACATGGTGAGAGGGGGCAGCATGGTGAGAGGGGTCCAGCGATGGTGAGAGGGGTCAGCATGGTGAGAGGGTCAGCATGGTGAGAGGGTCACATGGTGAGAGGGGTCAGGCATGGTGAGAGGGGTCACATGTGAGAGGGGTCACATGGTGAGAGGCGTCAGCAGTGAGGGGTCACAATGGTGAGAGGGGTCACATGGTGAGAGGGGTCACATGCGATGGGACATGCCTAATGTTAAAGTTCAAAACATCATCCTCTATGAGGAAATAGCATTTTTTAAACAGTCTGCTTGAGATACAAGTTTGTGGTGTTTTTTTCCCCATTCCAATTTATGCTTTAGCCACAAACACGAGTATAGGACGAGTCAACAAATATTATTTCAGTATGAGTTAACAGAATATTAACTTTTTAAAAGTGGACAGTTACTTTAAAACGGCAACATTTTATCTCAGCTCCATGACAAAATGTGTGAGTAGCAGGAGACTAGCTTAAAACTGCAAAGAGAAAAGCCTCTGACTCATGACGAAATGTGTAGAATAGCATTATAAAACTACACATTTTCACTCTGTCCCATGGCAAAATGTGTTGAAATGCAGGAAGTTAGCTGTTTCTCCCCACCAAGAAAAGTTATACTTATATTGTTTTTCAGAATACCCTCAAGAGAGGAATAAGTCAAACTGTAGAGAAGAGCAGGAATTGCTCTTTTAAATGTTTTAAAACCTCTACTGTTACCCCCTTAATATCTACACCACAATTCCACTCTTGAGATGACTACTGCTCTGCCACTGGCCTGTTATCAGTCCATGTAGGAAACAGAGATCCTCTGTAACTGGCCTGTATCAGTCCATGTAGAAACAGAGATCCTCTGTAACTGGCCTGTTTATCAGTCCATTAGGAAACAGAGAATCCTCTGTAAACTGGCCTGTTTATCAGTCCATGTAGCGAAACAGAGATCTCTCTGTAACTTGGCCTGTTTATTCAGTCCATGTAGAAACAGAGACCTCCTACCACTGGCCTGTTTATCAGTCCCATGTAGGAAACAGATACCCACTGCTTTTGGACCTGTGAGGTCAATGTGTGGGGGAAAAGAATATCAGATGATCAAAGTCAGGGTCATGTTCATTAGTACTAAATGGAAGAAAAACTGACAGAAAAGCAGGAGGGGACTTGTCCCAATAAGAAGACCTCGATTTTTGTTTTGCCATTAAAAAAAATATAGCTACAAGTGCCCCCCGACTGAACATGAGCTGGGTTTCACTGTATTCCTCATGTTGACGGTCACATTGCTACTAGTTCCAGCCCAATCTCCAGGTCAGGTTTACTCAGTGTAACACCCCAGCATTATAAGGACCCCAGCATTATAAGACCCCAGGAACACCCCAGCATTATAAGACCCCAGCATTATAAGACCCCAGCATTATAAGGCCCCCATTGTTAAACACCCCAGCATTATAAGACCCCAGATTATAAACCCCAGGCATTATAAGCACCCCAGTTGTTAACCACGCCAGCATTATAAGACCCCAGTGTTAACACCCCAGCATTATAAGACCCCAGTGTTAACACCCAGCATTTATAAGACCCCAAGTGTTAACACCCCAGGCAATTATACGACCCCAGCGTTAACACCCAGCATGTATAAAGACCCCAGCGTTAACACCCCAGCATTATAAGCCCCAGTGTTACACCCAACATTATAAGAACCCCAGTGTTAACACCCCAGCATTATAAGACCCATGTTAACACCCCAGCATTATAAAGACCCCAGTTAAACACCCCAGCATGTATAAGCCCCCCAGTGTTAACACCCCAGTCGATTATAGCCATGGTGCCAGCTTAACCCAGTGTTAACACCGCCAGCATTATAAGACCCAAGTGTTTTTAACACCCCAAGCATTATAAGACCCCAGGGTACCACATGTTAACCATGTACACCCCAGAATATAACGCCCAGTGTTAAACACCCCAGATATAAGCCCCAGTGTTAACACCCCCACAATATAACACCCCAGCATTCATAAGCCCCAGTGTTAACACCCCAGCAATTATAAGCCCCAGTGTTAACACCCACTGATAAAGACCCCAAGCATTATCTAAGCCCCAGCATTATAAAGACCCCAAGTGTTTAACACCCCAGCATTATAAACCCAGTAACACCCACATTATCAAGACCCCATGTTAACCCCACCACCCCAGCATTATAACATGACACCCCATGTGTGCTAACTAAATGCCCTCGCATTATAATGGCCCCAGGCATTATAAACCCCATTAAACACCCAGCATTATTAAGGCCCCGAGGTAACACCCCAAGCATTATAAGACCCCAGCGTTAACACCCCAGCATTATAAGACCCCAGTGTTAACACCCAACATTATAAGGCCCCAGTGTTAGAAGCACCCCAGCATTATATAAACCCCAGCATTATAAGACCACAGTGTTAACACCCCAGCATTATAAGGCCCCAGTGTTAACACCCCAGCATAATAAGACCCCAGCTGTTTAACACCCCAGCATTTATAAGACCCAGTGTAACACCCCAGCATCTATAAGAACGCCCCAGTGTAACACCCCAGCATTATAAGACCCCAGCATTATAAAGAACCCCAGTGTTAAACACCCCAGCATCATTAAGCCCCAGTTTAACAGCCCCCAGCATTAGAAAGACCCCAGCATTATAAAGAACCCAGTGTTCAAACACCCGCACGCATTATAAATCCCAGTTGTTAACACACCCCAGCATTATAAGACCCCAGTTTAACTACCCCAGCATTATCAAACCCCATGTTAAAACCCGCCAGCCATTATAAACCCCAGTGTTAACACTCCAGCATTATAAGACCCCAGTGTTAAACAACCCCAGCATTATTAAAGACCCCCAGCATTATAAGACCCCAGTGTTAACACCCCAGCATTATAAGACCCCAGCATATGAAGATCCCAGTTCTACAACACCCCAGTCATATAAGACCCCAGCATTTTATAAGACCCCAGTTGTACACAACCCCAGCATTATAAAGACCCCAAGCATTTAAAACCCCATGTTAACACCCCAAGCATTATAAGACCCAGTGTTAACACCCCAGCATATAAGCCCCATGTTTAACACCCCCATCATTATAAGACCCCAGCATTATACGAACCCCAGTGTAACACCCCAGCTTATAAGGCCCCATGTTAAACCCCTACATTATAAGAACCCAGTGTTAACACCCCAGCATTAGTAAGGCCCCAGTTGTTAACACACGCCTAAGCATTATAATAAACCCCAGCTTATAAGACCCCAGTGTTAACACCCCCAGCATATATAGCCCCAGTGTTAACACCCCAGCATTATAAACCCCAGTGTGTTAACACCCCAGCATACAAGGCCCCAGTTTAACACCCCAGCATTATAAGGCCCCAGTGTTAACACCCCCAGCATGTATAACCCCAGTGTAACACCCCAGCTTATATAAGAACCCAGTGTTAACACCCCAGCATTATAAGGCCCCAGTGTTAAACCACCCAGCATTATAAGACCCCAGTGTTAACACACCCCAGCATTATAAGACCCCAGTGTTAACACCCCAGCATTATAAGACCCCAGTGTTAAACACCCAGCATTATAAGATCCCAGTGTTTAACACCCCAGCATTATAAGACCCCAGTGTTAACACCCCAGGCATTATAAGGCCCCAGTGTTAACACCCCAGCATTATAAGACCCCAGCATTATAAGACCCCAGGTTAACACCCCGCATAAAGACCCCAGTGTTAACACCCCAGCATTATAAGACCCCAGCGTTAACACCCCAGCATTATAAGACCCCAGCGTTAGCAGTAAGTGAGCACTGATCCTAGAGCAACTAGACTTGCCTCTCTTGTGAAGTCCTGTGTCTAAATAAAGGATCACCCTGACGCTTGAGGGGGAAATTAGAGCTATATACACTTTTCATTTTCACATTAACACCAAAAGATGAGGATTGTCCTGCATGAAGTACTTTGCCGGTACTTCACCGTGTTCTTAAATTCAAAATACATAAAATGTTACTCCAGGAAAACAAATACATATACCAAAATGAAGACGATGCATAGCCAAAGAAGTCCAGAGACTCGTTTCCACGGTAGCCCCTCCGTTGCTAAGGGCTGCAAGTGTCATGGACTCACGGTTACTCTACGATACACTTGGCCACGAGTATACAGCGAATGCAAACATAAACTCAGCAAAAAAGAAACGTCCTCTCACTGTCAACTGCGTTTATTTTCAGCAAACGTATCATGGTGAAATATTTGTATGAACATAACAAGATTCAACAACAGACATAAACTGAACAAGTTCCACAGACATGTGACTAACAGAAATGGAATAATGTGTCCCTGAACAAAGGGGGGGGGGTCAAAATAAAAGTAAGTGTCAGTATCTGGTGTGGCCACCAGCCGCATTAAGTACTGCAGTGCATCTCCTCCTCATGGACTGCACCAGATTTGCCTATTCTTGCTGTGAGATGTTACCCCACTCTTCCACCAGGCACCTTCAAGTTCCGCACGATTTCTGGGGGATTGCCCTAGCCCTTACCCTCTGATCCAACAGGTCCCAGACGTGCTCAATGGGATTGAGATCCGGGCTCTGTTTTGCAGGAAATCACGCACAGAACGAGCAGTATGGCTGGTGGCAATGTCATGCTGGAGGGTCATGTCAGGATGAGCTTTTTGCCAGCCCTGTCTGGTCCAGCGACAGTGGGTTTGTGCCCATAGGTGACGTTGTTGCTTGTGATGTCTGGTGAGGATCTCGCCTTACAACAGGCTTAGAAGCCTCCAGCCTTGTATTGCGGATAGTCTGAGCACTGACGGAGGGATTGTGCGTTCCTGGTGTAACTCGGGCAGTTGTTGTTGCCATCCTGTACCTGGCCCGCAGGTGTGATGTTCGGATGTACCGATCCTGTGCAGGTGTTGTTACACGTGGTCTGCCACTGCGCGAGGACGATCAGCTCTGTCCTGTCTCCCTGTAGCGCTGTCTTAGGCATCTCACAGTACGGACATTGCAATTTATTGCCCTGGCCACATCTGCAGTCCTCATGCTCCTTGCAGCATGCCTAAGGCACATTCACACAGATGAGCAGGGACCCTGGGATTTCATTTGGTGTTTTTTCAGAGTCAGTGGAAAGGCCTCTTTAGTGTCCTAAGTTTTTCATTAAAACCTGTGACCTTAATTGCCTACCGTCTGTAAGCTGTTAGTGTCTTAACGACCGTTCCACAGGTGCATGTTCATTAATTGTTATGGTTCATTGAACAAGCATGGGAAACAGTGTTTAAACCCTTTACAATGAAGATCTGTGAAGTTATTTGGATTTTTACAAATTATCTTTGAAAGACAGGGTCCTGAAAAAGGGCCGTTTCTCTTTTTGTTGCTGAGTTTAGAATGTGATCCCGACGGAAATGAAGCCCACGACGACTCTGGTGTTGCAAGGTTTCTAAAGTAGGGCATCCCCTTCTTCTCACCGATGAGACGGCAACATCTGGGTCTCCAAACTACCCCAAGTGGCACCAGGTCACCTTTTCATCACCTTATCTGTGCCTCTGCCTGACCTCTATGGACAGACTTATCTCGTGGTGTAACGGTGACCCCTGAACCCTCTCTCTGTCCCAGTCATGGTGGGGGTTTACAACAGAAATGTGGACACCATTTCTGTCCATTTCTGTTCCACAAGGCCCAGGCCTGTTCCACAAGGCCCAGGTCCGTTCCACAAGGCCCAGGCCCAGGTCTGTTCCACAAGGCCCAGGTCCGTTCCACAAGGACCAGGCCCAGGTCTGTTCCACAAGGCCCAGGTCTGTTCCATAAGGCCCAGGTCCGTTCCACAAGGCCCAGGTCCGTTCCACAAGGCCCAGGTCCGTTCCACAAGGCCCAGGTCCGTTCCACAAGGCCCAGGTCTGTTCCACAAGGCCCAGGGAACAGATCCATTGTTACTAAAGGCCTTAAGGCTCTGATGTACAAACCCTTCTCAAAATGTCATTTAGTCATTATAGCCTGCAGATTACATACCATACAATTTGACACATGAACAATATACCAGTAGGAGGACTACACTGACCAAACATGATATTCTACCCATATTCAGCCCATGTGATCTCAGTCCCTCTGCTTTAGCTGATAATGATCCAACACGCCAATTCACTGCAGTTGATAAACATGATTTACAGAACTGGTGTAGAGTACACTCCATGCTCTCTCTCTGTCTGTCTCCCTCTCCGTCTCTTCAACACATAGATCTCAGAGGAGAGAGAGAATCCGTTAAATACTAGAGTCACGTTCACTTGTGGACAATAAAATAATTGAGTCAATAATAGGCACACTAATAAGCGTAAAATGAAAAATGCCAACAGACGTAACGTTTATGTTAGATCTGAACAGACTCATCTTCACCGTTTTTTTGCATAACCGTAAACATACATTTTGCATAAAACCATCTGTTACAGATAAGAGGACAAGCACATTGATCAGAGTTAAATCAAGCCATTTTCTATCCGAGACTGGAGGGAGTAAAGTAACAATTTTTATTCTGTTCATTCTGAGAGGAATATATTAATAGAGCTTCTAAAGCCCCATAAATAATACATCCCTCATGACATCTCTCCGTTTGTTATAAACAGCATCAAGTGCCCTCCCAGAAACTAGGCTTAAAATGAGAAAACTGAACAATTCAGGCGTAGGTATATTTAAAACTGGAACTAACAGGACAGCAGTAGCTATAGGTCTAACCAGGAACTAACAGCACAGCAGTAGCTATAGGTCTAACCTGGAACTAACAGGACAGCAGTAGCTATATGTCTAACCTGGAACTAACAGGACAGGCAGTAGCTATATGTCTAACCTGGAACTAACAGGACAGCAGTAGCTATAGGTCTAACCAGAACTAACAGCCGACACGGTTAGCATATGTCTAACCTGGAACTAACAGGACAGCGGTAGCTAAGGTCTAACCAGGAACTAACAGGACAGCGGTAGCTATAAGTCTAACCTGGAACTAACAGGACAGCGTAGCTAAGTCTAACCTGGAACTTAACAGGACAGAGGTAGCTATAGGTCTAACTGGAACTAACAGGACAGCGGTAGCTATATGTCTAACCTGAACTAACAGGACAGCGAGTAAGCTTAGGTCTAACTGTAACTAACAGGACACAAAGCGTAGCTCATAGTCTAACCTGAACTAACAGGACAGCAGTTAGCTATAGGTCTAACCTGGAACTAACAGGCAGCGGTAGCTATAGGTCTAACCTGGAACTAACAGGACAGCGTAGCTATAGTCTAACCTGGAAACTAACAGCACAGACCGTAAGCTATAGGTCTAACTGGACACTAACAGACAAACGCGGTAGCTATAGGTCTAACCAGGAACTAACAGGACAGCATACAGGTAGCTCTAGTCTAACCAGGAACTAACAGGCACACGGTTAAGCTATACGAGTCTAACCTGGAACTAACAGGACACGGTTAGCCTAAGGTCTAACCTGGAACTAAAGGACAGCGTAGCTATAGTCTAACCTGGAACTAACAGGACAGCGGTAGCTATAGTCTAACCTGAACACAGGACAGTAGCTATATCTACCTGGAACTACAGGACAGCAGTAGCTATAGTCTAACCTGGAACTAACAACAAGCAGTAGCTATAGGTCTAACCTGAACTAACAGACAGCATAGCTATAGGTCTAACCTGGAACTAACAGGACAGCTAGTAGCTATAGGTCTAACCTGGAACTAACAGAGCACGAGTAGCTATAGGTCTAACCTGGAACTAACAGGACAGCAGTAGCTATAGTCAACCTGGAACTAACAGACAGCAGTAGCTATAGCTCTAACCGGGAACTAACAGAACACCAGTATACTATAGACTAACAGAACTAACAGCACAGTAGTATAAGACCTAACCAGGAACTAAAGCGACAGCAGTAGCTATCAGTCTAACCATGGAAACTAACAGACAGCAGTAGCTATAGGTCTAACCTGGAACTAACAGGACAGCAGTAGCTACATGTCTAACCTGAACTAACAGGACAGCAGTAGTAGCTTAGGCCTAACCAGAACTACAGCACAGCGAGCTATAGACCTAACAAGAACTAACAGGACAGCAGTAGCTACAGGTCTAACCTGGAACTAACAGGACAGCAGTAGCTACAGGTCTAACCTGGAACTAACAGGACAGCAGTAGCTATAGGTCTAACCTGGAACTAACAGGACAGCAGTAGCTACAGGTCTAACCTGGAACTAACAGCACAGCAGTAGCTTTAGGTCTAATCAGGAACTAACAGGACAGCAGTAGCTATAGGTCTAACCTGAACTAACAGGACAGCAGTAGCTATAGGTCTAACCTGAACTAACAGGACAGCAGTAGCTAAGGTCTAACCTGGAACTAACAGCACAGCAGTAGCTATAGTCTAACAGGAACAACAGGACAGCAGTAGCTATAGGTCTAACCTGACCTACAGGACAGCAGTAGCTAATAGTCTAACCGGAACTAACAGGACAGCAGTAGCTATAGTCTAACCTGGACTACAGGACAGCAGTAGCTATAGGTCTAACCTGGACTAACAGGACAGCAGTAGCTATAGGTCTAACCTGGAACTAACAGGACAGCAGTAACTACAGTCTAACCTGGAACTAACACACAGCATAGCTATAGGTCTAACTCCGACCTAACAGACAGCATAGCTATAGTCTAACCGGAACTAACAGGACAGCCAGTAAAAAAAAACAATGCTATAGGTCTTCCTACATACAGACAGCAGTAGCTATAGGTCTAACCTGGAACTACAGGACAGCAGTAGCTATAGGTCTAACCTGAACTAACAGGACGCAGTAGCTATAGGTCTAACCTGGAACTAACAGGACAGCAGTAGCTATAGTCTAACTGGAACTAACAGGGACAGCATAGCTATAGGTCTAACCTGGAACTAACAGGACCAGCAGTACATATAGGTCTAACCGGAACTAACAGGACAGTCATAGCTATAGGTCTAACCTGGGACTAACAGACAGCAGTAGCTATAGGTCTAACCTGGAACAACAGGACAGCAGTAGCTATAGTCTAACCTGAACTAACAGGACAGCAGTAGCTATAGGTCTAACCTGGAACTAACAGGACAGCAGTAGCTATAGGTTAACCTGGAACTAACAGGACAGCAGTATAGCTAAGGTCTTAACCTGAACTAAACAGGACAGCATAGCTAAGGTCTAACCTGGGAACTAACAGGACAACAGTAGCTAATATTATAGGTCTAACCTGTAAGTATGAGTCCAAAGACTACCGCATTCCAAGAAAATATGTTCACTGGGTAATAAGATAACAACTCTACTCCACCTAAACAACATTTAAGTGTCATATTTAACAAACTTTTTTTATTTTTTTTTACAAAAAAAAGGTTTAAACTCAGTGAGAACCAAAAACAACACATTAATTGTGATCAAATCAAATGTAAGCAAATAGAAGGGGAAAAAAAACGACCAAAGTCAAACCGACGAAAACAAAAAGACAACAACATTTATGATGAACAAACCCTGTTATAAACATATTACCAAAAGGTTCCAAGGGACTTATAGTGTAGATGATACTGGTGGGTTTTTACCATGACAACGTTCATTCAACAGATATACATGTCGCTGCTTTGCTACAGATATGAAAGAGATTCCCCCCCCCCCTCCCCCCAAAAATAACTCAATATATATATATATTTAAATTTCAGCATCACATAAACTGGTTAATACATAACAGTACATAATTCTACCTGTGATTACTACTGCTATAATGTCACAGCACTTATACTGCTGTAATACCACAGTGGGACACTGGAGGTGCCCCACTGAACAAAAGTGAATAAAGGTGGATTTTTCATTTTCAAGATTATTATCATTCATTGACAATATCGTAGTTGCATAATAGTTATATTGCTATAATACAGTATGTGGACGGTACATAGACGGTATATAGACGGTACGTAGACGGTATATAGACGGTACGTAGATGGTATGTAGCCGTTACGTAGACGGTACATGGACAGTATATTATACATTGTCACTTCCCTATCCTCTGTCCAAGTGTACACTTGTGCTTTTACAGCCCTTGGATTGGTAGAAGCCTGTGCTAGTTTCCACTAGATATCTGACATCAGTCCTTTTCCTTTGGAATCCATGTAGGGAAGTGAACTCTTTAAGAGAAAAAGGACAGAGAATGGGAATGCATCTATGTAGGACCCCTAGTCAGTCCCCTATCTATATACATATATCTCTATGTAGGACCCCTAGTCAGTCCCCTATCTATATATATATATCTCTATGTAGGACTCCTAGTCAGTCCCCTATCTATATACATATATCTCTATGTAGGACCCCTAGTCAGTCCCCTATCTATATATATATATCTCTATGTAGGACCCCTAGTCAGTCCCCTATCTATATATATATATGTCTATGTAGGACCCCTAGCGACAGTAAAATGTTAAAATGTAAAATGTAATGCTTTCTAAATAGTATGCTAGTTTGGAAATGGTAATAGTAGTGCCATTCCCTCCCTATCTATCACTCAGAGGCTGCCCCAGAGGCTGCCCACTGCCCACAGAGGATGCCCCAGAGGCTGCCCCACTGCCCACAGAGGCTGCCCCACTGCCCACAGAGGCTGCCCCAGAGGCTGCTTCTGTGAAATCAAACTGTCCACTTAGGAAGCAACACTGATTGACAATACATTTCACATGCTGTTGTGCAAATGGAATAGACAACAGGTGGAAAATTGATGCATGGACTGGCCCGCCCGTTCCCCAGAACCTGAATCCAATTGAGCACATCTGGGACATCATGTCTCGCTTCATCCACCAACGCACGTTGCCACAGACTGTCCAGGAGTTGGCGGATGCTTTAGTCCAGGTCTGGGAGGAGATCCCTCAGGAGACCATCCGCACCTCATCAGGAGCATGCCCAGGCGTTGTAGGGAGGTCATACAGGCACGTGGAGGCAAACACACACTACTGAGCCTCACTTTGACTTGTTTTAAGGACATTACATCAAAGTTGGATCAGCCTGTAGTGTGGTTTCCACTTTAATTTTGAGTGTGACTCCAAATCCAGACCTCCATGGTTGATAAATTTGATTTCCATTGATCATTTTTGTGTGATTTTGTTGTCAGC
>NW_019942700.1:64052-78831 GCF_002910315.2 Salvelinus sp. IW2-2015
TTGAAAGTTTATAAGGGCAAGATGAGCAACACCCCCAAATAAAGGAGTGGTTCTGCAGGTGTGGACCACAGACCACTTCTCAGTTCCTATGCTTCCTGGCTGATGTTTGGTCACTTTTGAATGCTGGCGGTGCTCTCACTCTAGTGGTAGCATGAGACGGAGTCTACAACCCACACAAGTGGCTCTCAGGTAGTGCAGCTCATCCAGGATGGGCACATCAATGCCGATCTGTCAGCGTAGTGTAACACAGAAGCATGGCAGGCGCTACCAGGAGACAGGCCAGTACACAGGAGACGTGGAGGAGCCGTAGGAGGGCAACAACCCAGCCAGCAGGACGCTACCTCCGCATTGTGCAAGGAGGAGGCACTGCCAGAAGCCGTGCAAAATTGACTCCAGCAGGCCACAAATGTGCATGGTCTGCTCAAACGGTCAGAAACAGACTCCATGAGGTGTTATGAGGGCCGACGTCGCACAGGTGGGGTTAGTGCTGTAAGCCCACACCGTGCAGAACGTTTGCATTTGCCAGACGAACACCAAGATTGGCAAATTCGCCACTCGCCCTGTTGCTCTCACCAGATGAAAGCAGGTTCACACTGAGCACGGTGACAGACGTGACAGAGTCTGGAGACGCCTGTGAGAACGTTCTGCTGCCTGTCAACATCCTCCAGCATGATAGTCAGACCTATTTGACCGGAAGATCTTGTTTGTTTGTGTTTCTCTGGCAAATGCCAAACCGTCCTCCTTGACTTGTGGGCTTGGCGGCCGATTGGGATCAGCACCAGACCCCCACCCTGTTGGGTCGAGTACACGTTCGGCCTTGCTTGGAGACTCATGGAAGGTCTGGTTTCTGAACCGTTTGAGCCAGACACCATGCCACCATTTGTGGCTGCCGGAAGGGCATATTTGGTAAAGGGGCACTCTGTGGTTCTTTGAGATGTGCTTCCTTTGAAGCCAATGCACAGAAAAGCCTTCCATTGTGCTCCCAAGGATAGCACTGGACTGCCATAGGTATGAAGTATCCTGATAATATGGAGATCCATCAGGACCCCTTGTGGAGGACCTACCTATGCTGGTCGCCGTGTCTTGGCGCCTGGGGTTGCTTGTTTCTGCCTAATGCAACGACAATAATGCGTAGGCACCTCCATCGCTGAACGTTCAGCGGAGGTGGTACAAGGCGTAAAGTTCCTGGCCCATCCGCGAATGATTCTCGGTCATAGGTCGAGCATTGACCCTGCCTCATGGACTGGCCCGTCCGCCCTCCTGGACATATTCCCCGCTGACCACAGAATCCCTGCGAATCCAATTGAGCAACATCTGGGACATCATGTCTCGCGCTTGTCATCCACCAACGCCTTCTCGTTGCACCGAGTCCCAATGCGACTGGATGCAGGCCCAGTGCATACACTGAAGCCCACTTGTTGTGGGCGAGTTGTTAGACTGTCTCAATGCTAACACATGCTTTAAGTCCAAGGTCTGGGAGTGGAAATACGCCAGTCGAGGAAGACGGACGGAGAATTACCGTGAATAACACCATAGGAGCATAGAACCTGCACAGGTGCGTTTGTGGTACCTCGAGACCTTTTATATGGCGCCGCGATCGAAGCACACTCTCATCTGTATTTCAGTGGAGCGTGGTGACATTGAGTAAGTTAGATTTTTCTCACTATCGCACATGATACTCCTGATCGCGATGTCTGCTCTCCCATGTTGATACTTTATGTCTGGTAATGAGCTGCCACAACCAAGGTTGGTTGGTACAGAGACGTAAGAGAAGTGAAGACATCCGAGGCGGCAAATCTTTTGCTGGTTTTAATCTACAGTTAGGATGAACTAAGCAGACCAGAACCAGCTGCCTATTGCATTGGTATCTATGGAGAGCCATCCCTTAATGCAGACGCGTGACCTAGCGCGGACAATCCACCAGTCTCTATTGGGTATCTATCGGGCGCAAACAATTGCAGTCAGAGTACACAATCCCAACATTGGTTGATGCTCTACCCCAATTGCGTTGAGCCCCAACTCTGAAGCGGATTCGGACTTTATCTGAGCCTCAAGCTTGACACACACTGCTCACCTGTGAATGCTTAGTTGTATATATCTTCTTGATTAACCAGGATGTGGAGTGAACATTCTCGATTAAAAGAGGAGTGAAAGACACAGAGTTAACGTATTCTCAAGCTGTTTTTGGAGAGTTATCTTCTTAGACCGCTGACATTGTATACAAGTCCAGTGGCGTGTCTGTATACAATTGACAGTGTTGTAAGCTCACACCTTGCAACTTCCCCTTATATTCATATCGGGAGAGAAGGTGAGGTCTGTGTGCTGTTTGGCAGTACTCAATTTGAACAAAATCAAGCAGGGATTTTGTTTCCTTATGCTAGCATCTCGTAGAGTCGAGTATCATCCAACATACTGGTATCCACAATTGGCTTGCAAATTAATCCTCCGTCCACACTGCAAGCATATGTTGTCGACATGAGTCCTGTATGAGTAATAGTCTGAGTAAGTTAATACATCCTATGATTCTCACCATTCCGGATGATGTTTGAATAGCATGCACCTTGTGATCTTCTCGTACTCTGAAATTAATATACTATTTTTTTGACATTTGTGATGTCAGAGATTCTTGGCCTTTGGATTTACCATGAATGAGATATTTTGTCAGAAAGTTCTGATAAATGATACTAAAACTCATTTGAAGACAGTTAAAATTAGACCTCTAGCGAAAACTAGGAAAGAGTCCAAGCATTTACTCCACAGGAAATCTGGACAGAAACACAGAACGTGCACCAAACTCTGATGACAATATGGGACTAGAGGCTACAAAAGAATCACCACTCGCGAAATGAAAAATACCATTTAGATACCTTCCTACCAATAAGATTCAGTCGACAAGAATTATATGTCGGCTATGCGTTACCTATTTTCAAGCTGTTGTTGCAATCTATCTGACGTTGCTTCATGTTCCTATTGAAGAGTAACAAGGTATTTACTTGTTGATATGTGAAGCCGATTGGCAGCTGTTGTGTCATTCAACTATGTAAAGAAAAAAGTATTTAATAAGAATATTTCATTCATTCAGATCTAGGATGTGTTATTTTAGTGTTCCCTTTATTTTTTTGAGCAGTGTATATTTTTGGTGTACAACAGCGTTGTTCCAACCAGCTGGTGCCCAGTAGGAACCTGTCACTCAGAGGCTGCCCCACCACTCGTTGAGATACACCTCTCCACCACCCCAACCTGTCTCCAGGTGTCTATTACCACCCTCCTCCCAGCGTAGAATCTCTCCTTCTTCCACCAGCACCAACTTCCATTCCACCTGCTTCTCCGCGGGGAGGACGACCCAGCTGGCCCAGAACCCGTCTTGGGCTCTCTCCAGCGGAACGAAGCCCGTCCAGCTCCCCAGCTCCTGCTGGTTCCCTGTCACAGCCAGCTCCTGCCAGGGAGACTGGGTGCGGTAGTGAACACAGAACCTCACTCGTACAGTATTGGGTTTGATAGGAAGCACAGCTGCCATCTTCTTATTCCTACGCAGGTCTCCATCTAGCGATACAGGTTTGGTTCCTGTTTCTTTGACCTCCTTGAATGCGGTTGCGTTAGCCACCGTTGGATCATCTGAATTGTGATGCGTTTCTGTGGGATGATGCTCCGCCTCAGCAGAAGAGCATTCGACGGACGAGTGGCTTATCCTCACCCATGGAGAGTCGCTGTTGTCTTCTGTGCCGCTGACTGTCATCCATTCATTATAGTCCATCGTGGCTTCCATTATGTTAATTTCAACTTTCTCATAACTCTCCTCTATCCGTGTCTCATCACTCTGTCTTTTCTTCTCCTCCTCTACACGTGTGTCCTTGCTGTTATTATCAACGATGTCTCCTTTCCTCTCAGCCACATGGGTGTCTCTAACATCGGTCGGCTGGCTCAACCCGTCAATGACATATTCCTTCCTCCAAAGATCCTGTACCATAGCTTCCATGTCAAGATCCTCTACCATAGCCTCTTTCATATCGTCTTCCACTGTCCTCTCAGAGACTGATGGCACATGGCAGGTCATGTCTGCGCCTGGGTATTCTACTTCCTGTATCTCTGAATCACACACATGGCCAGTGTCACTCAAGTCCAGATTTTCATCCTGAGGCTCATTGTCAAAGGTAACATGATTGTTTGCCTCAATGTCTGGGCATTCTACTTCCTGTATCTCTGTATCACACACACGGTCAAGTTCTTCAGTTTTAGTGTCAGTCAATATCATGTCAGGTAGATATTCATTGGGATGTTCTGGTTCCTGAGTGTCCCTGACAAAGGCAACCTGGCTGTCCATATAATGACTTGTACATTCTACTTCCTGTATTTCTTCTTCACATAATTTGCCAGGTTGTTGGAGGTCAGTGTCACTCAATATCTCAGTGATGTTTTCACTGGGATGTTCTGGACCTTCAGTGATTAACTCATCTGGATATTCTACTCCCACTTCCTCTCTCTCCACCTCATACACATGTTCCGGTTCTATCCGGTCAGTGTCAGTCAATCTCATCTCAGGGAGATTTTCACTTTCCTGGACTTTGGCAAAAGCAACATGGCTGTGTCTATCATCATCCAGATATTCTACTTCCTCTCGCTCTTTATCCGACACATGTTCAGTGTCAGTCAATGTCATCTCCGGCCTCTCTTCCTGAGGCTCATTGGAAAAGACAGCATGGCTGGTCATGTCATCATCGGGGTCTTCTACTTCCTGTATCTCTGTATAACACACATGGTCAGGTTCTGTAAGGTCAGAGTCAGTCAATATCATGTCAGGGAGATTTTCATTGAGCTCTTCCAGATCTCTCTGAGGCTTGATGGCAAAGGCATGTGGATGGTTTACCTCGGACTCCTCCTCTGTGCTCTCACATTGACAATCGTCACTCAGTTCAACTTCCTTCAAACCCTCCTCGTCCTGGTTATACACGTCGGTATCCTTCTCATGTCCAGATTGATAGTTTATGTCACTGAGGGAATAGTGACTGGTAGAAGCCTGCTCCTCTTGATCCACGGTAAGGTCAGTCTGGGACTCAGCGTCGTCCTGACATAAGCCTTCGTAGAACTGACATAAGCATTCACTGCAATGACACAAGCCTCCACAGACCTGACATAAGCCGTCATAGTGCTGACATATGCCTTCACAGTGCTCTTGAGGTTGAGAGCCGAGGTGAAACTCCTCAACGATCTGCCACTCAGCATATGACTCCCACGTGTAAGGACCATCGCTCTCATTGGTTGTTGTTCGGATGCGTCTAATGGGTTGTAGATCCTCATTGGTTGCTGTTCGGATCCGTCTAATTGGTTCTAGATCCTCATTGGTTAGTGTTCGGATGCGTCTAATGGGTTGTAGATCCTCATTGGTCCGTGCTCGGATCTGTTTAATGGGTTCTAAATCTTCATTGGTTGTTGTTCGGATCCTCGTAATGGGTTCTATATCATCAATGGTTATTGTCGGGATCCCCTCAATGGGTTCTACACCCTCATTGGTTGTTGGGATCCCCTCAATGGGTTCTACACCCTCATTGGTTGTTGATGAGATCCCCTCAATGGGTTCTACATCCTCATTGGTTATTGTCGGGATCCCCTCAATGGGTTCTACACCCTCATTGGTTGTTAGGATCCCCTCAATGGGTTCTACACCCTCATTGGTTGTTGGGATCCCCTCATTGGTTGTTGCTGAGATTCCCTCAACGGGTTCTACATCCTCATTGGTTATTGTTGGGATCTCCTCAAAGGGTTCTACATTCTCACTGGTTGTTGGAATCCATTCCATTGGCTCTCTCTTCCATTCCTCTCCATCCCAGCTCTCCAGTGTCTCTGGCGCCACTTCTTCACCCTCCTCTGGAAAATAAGCACATTGGAGATCCTATTAAATTACTGGATGGGCCATGTCATAAACCCTCAAAGTTCCAAGGAGGAATCCAAACCAGTCTAATTGGAATTAATAGGTCGTTATCAATAAAACGTCACAATACGGTGCAGAGCTTTCAATTTGGCTGCTGGGATGCAAGGAGACCCCCAGCTCTGCTAAAACCATTGACAACTATGTGCCGTTTTCAAGAGATTGTTAAATAAATGTTATAACTAATTTGTTTTAAAATCGTCACCTCTTTAAGAGCCTAGTGAGAACTACACATTTCATATTAATCATATTATTCCACATTTAGCTCTATCATCAGAGTTATACAGTAACTGCATGCTTTTCATGATCAGTAAAACACCAATTGATCATGTAATTTCAGATACGTGAAGGTAGCATATCCATTTTGGATGTAGCTAGCTAGCTAAGCAAACAACGTGTCATTTAGCTTGCTTCTTCAGACATGACCCTTTTGGAAAGAGCTTGACATGGCCAAGTCCTCGTCCTGGTAAAGTTGTCAGTCGGACTACTGTCACCGCCACTATCGATGGAAAGCAAATCAAACACTATTTGGATATAGCCGTCTAGTTTATCCCCTGAAAGTTAGCTTGTTAACTAGCCATATTGACGTGATCTGTTACCTAGCTAGCCAATTTGATGTGATCCATCAATCAATGTAGCCTATCATGTCTGTCAGCAGCAATCGTGATTAAACACTCTGGAAAAACAAATGTTGAAAAGGGGATGCTAGCTAAATTCGCTAGGTCTACACCTTCATTGGTTGTTGGGATCCCCTCAATGGGTTCTACATAAAAAGTACATTAGGTCTACCTACCATTATACGTTTAGCTAACTGTACAAAGTTTCTACCAGTAGCTAGCAAAGTTAACATTACCAGCTAACTGTACAAAGTTTCTACCAGTAGCTAGCAAAGTTAACATTACCAGCTAACTGTACAAAGTTTCTACCAGTAGCTAGCAAACTTAACATTACCAGCTAACTGTACAAAGTTTCTACCAGTAGCTAGCAAAGTAAACATTACCAGCTAACTGTACAAAGTTTCTACCTGTAGCTAGCAAAGTTAACATTACTAGCTAACTGAAGTTTCTACCTGTAACTAGCAAAGTTAACATTACTAGCTAACTGAAGTTTCTACCAGTAGCTAGCAAAGTTAACATTACTAGCTAACATTAACTGTACATCGGCAAATGCGGCCTTCTGCTGCTTGACAGACAGAGCCCACAAAGGATGGGAAATTAACCTAAACCACTCATACTTGTCAGGTATAGCTCACTTTTATTTTATAAATCACTCAAATATCAAATTAATGGTGGCATATTGAGAGATATTGTGAGGCTACCGTCACATTATCTGAAATGACAAGATCAACTGAGGTTTCCTGATCATGAACAGCATACAGGTCCTTGCTGTAGTGTAGCCTATAACTCTGTTGATGATAGAACCGTCACTCAAACTAGCGGACCAATGGAGACTCGTTGTCTACGCTTCCCTCTAAATCCCGCCCTTCACGGAAAAATAATGCCAAACCTCGCACTCGAAAGGACTGACGGTGAAAACAAAAATACGAGTAGCGTAACCAAAAGGTAGTACATGCAGGCAAGAGCGTAGGCAAAATGTATTCAATAGGATTGGTTGCTGGGAAAGTTTAACGGGAAACGATGTTTGCATTCGTTTTCAAATATTTTAATAATTTGTCATAGAGTTTTGCTCTCGCTTTGATTACACGTTTTGGGGTTTTGCTTTTGATGTCTTATTTTTGTTTACAATTGTAAACATTTTGCTTTAAATTGTTTGGTTTTAATTTCAACATCCATTATTTCACCCGTCCTCGAAACTATGTTTACATTCTCAACTTTATTTTTCATGTTCACGATTTATTTTATTTTGAATTCAATACCATATGGCGTGAAATTGACCCCATACAGAGATCATTATGATTATTTTTGTCTGCCTCTTTAAGGGGAAAGTAATGCAAAAGTAACTGAAAGTTACACATTACGTTAGTGTGTATAAACGAAAAGTTACTTTACTGATTACAATTTCTGACAAGTAACTAGAAAGTAACCTATCCGACCCAGCAAACATATCTAATAGCTACTGTAATATCTAAAGCATTATACAGACAATTAAACTAGGGAATTTTGTTAGAGACAACTGATATTTGTTTTTCACTTAAGCAAAGGGCTTCATTGAAATAACAATTTATATTTCCAATCTCCTGCGCGCTCACACAGCTGACGGCTTCAAGGAGACCTGCGCACACGTGTTTGTAGACATGACTGTAGTAGGCTTCCTTTTCTATTATCATGGCGGATCTCTGATATAGCGCAAAACATAACAAGCGTAGACGGCAATTATGCTGCATATGGGTCACATTCGACTTCATTAAAATCCTAGGACTGATCAGTGAAGAATGAACACTAATAAATGTTGATTTACCTGTTGACTCGACACAGGATAGTATTTTTTCTTCGTTTCTCGTCTCATTTTCGTCCTTTTCAGTTTCCAAAATAGTGTCGTCATCAACCTTCCTTCTTCTTTTACCTCTCTCTGTCTGTATATATCTGTATATGATGAGTGCAGCCCATACAGACATCATGGCAATAATAGCCAACACCACTGCAATCATCCAATCATTCATACAATACAACGCAGTTAAATCCCCTGCACGTCTTTCAAAAACGACGGTTTTACTTTTCTTGATCGTCATTTTTTTTGCAGCCTCTGTCACGGATAGGAAAAAGCGAATATAGGCTATGGACGCGGGTTCCAACAAGCGTGCGCTGTGTGTGTTTCTCCACCACCCGCGTTCAAATGACCTCTTGTTGCGGCACGCACACATATATCAGATCTGGAATCAAGTGAGCCCACTGCCAATACGCTGACTGGATCACAGGGTCCCGCTATGCATGCACGGTGACGGTACAAGGTGTTGAAAGAATCAAGCAGACTCAGATAAAAGCAGCTCCTCAATTAGCCTGTGTTTTAAACCAAATGATAAAACATGACTCAGACAACAATATAATAAATTGCATAATGATTGTGTGCTGCATTGATTATGATCTATGGAAATTAATGCTTTGTGATACACATTTTGCTGATTAAAAATAAAAAAATCTTAGACTGGCTCACACGTAGGCCTAGTAATGGTTGTGTCTGGTGCTGGAGTTTTTTTTATTTAACTAGGCAAGTCAGTTAAGAACAAATTCTTATTTACAATGATGGCCTACCAAAAGGCAAATGCAATTGGCAAATGACCTCCTGTGGGGACAGGGGGCTGGGATTAAAAATAAAAAAAATACATTACAAAACACACATCACGACAAGAGAGACAACACTACATAAAACTGAAAAGACGAGCGACCCAGGGATGTGTGTGTTTTGGGGACTTTTAACAGAATGTGACTGGCAGAACGGGTGTTGTATGTGGAGGATGAGGGCTGCAGTAGATATCTCAGATGGGGGGGGGGGGGAGTGAGGCCTAAGAGGGTTTTATAAATAAGCATCAACCAGTAGGTGATTGCGACGGGTATACAGATGACCAGTTTACAGAGGAGTATAGAGTGCAGTGATGTGTCCTATAAGGAGCATTGGTGGCAAATCTGATGGCCGAATGGTAAAGAACATCTAGCCGCTCGAGAGCACCCTTACCTGCTGATCTATAACTTACGTAGGCTGGTCGTCTGAATCAGGGTTAGTTTGGCAGCTGGGGTGAAAGAGGAGCGATTACGATAGAGGAAACCAAGTCTAGAGGACAGAGTACTGTCTAGCCATACTCCCAAGTACTTGTATGAGGTGTAGTGGTGGTGTCTGGTTCTGTAAAAAGGCTTTATTAGTGTGTGAGTAGTATGGGAATTGGTTTTGAATAATCCAGTGTGATTGGAAGCTTATTATTTGACATGGCCATGTATTTCAACAGAAGTAATTTCTTTCCAGCCTCAGAATTACTGATATTGTCAATGAAAAGTACATATTTGCTGCCATCTAGTGGTATAAAGGCATACATCCCACAATTCATGTACTATTAGGCTACTGAAATGTAAATGGTTTGATCAAGAAGTAAATCCTTGACCAGAAAGTCATTGATCAGAGTAGGCCATTCACGCTTCGATCACATCGAGAGTTTCATGCATTTTGGTACACCAGAATTACATTCATTTCCAATGAAACGCTGCGTTTGCCTTGCAGCATTGCGTTGCAGACGACAGTTGCAGTGCGTTCTGTGTGGTGCATACGTTCGATTTATCGAACGTATACGTCAAACTGTATGTGTCGACGGCTTGACAGAAACGGTAGCAGAACGTGAATGTTGAACTTTTGTTGCATGCATATCCAGATTATGCTGCGTAGTATTTTGCGCAATATCACTGTCGGTGTGTTCGAAGCGTCATAAGTGCAACAGTCTATTCATTTGTTGAACTGCATTCTTTTACACTCTAAACAACTTGTTGCGTCAGTATCATGTGATAAAAAGACAAGAGTTTCTGTTTACTGGTAGCTTTGTGCTTGATATATATCACTCTCTGGCACATCCGGATTACTCTTGATGGGTCATTGTTGATGTTTAGGGCAGGGACATGGTCCTCTGTTAAAAAGCAGACTTGTTACCGTAATCGACATCCTCAATTCACTGTAAGGTCTACTACACCTGTTGTATTCGGAGATTGTCACAAATAACATTTGATTATATTATTTGAGAATGGTTTTACATTTGTGCAGTTCCAAAATATGTGTTTTCTCAGTCAATTTACCTGGTAAAATATTTTTTTTTAATAAAGTGAGCTTGATTCCAAAACACAGGTAAAAGGGGAGAGTATATTACATAGCAGAATGTCAGGAACATTGACAATTGTGGGCTTTCATTATTAACTATTCGTCCATCAATCAAATTTCAAAAAGGCCTACAAGAAAGAACCCAGTTACAAGAAAGTATGGCAAAATATGCTGTTTAATGAAAGGCCAATTGCACATTATATACCACTTTGAAACCGAACCCTCAATTAAGCCATAATGCATGAGGGGGTGTGGTATAGGGCCAATATACTACGGGCTAAGGGTTATTTTTAAGCACGACACAACGTGGAGTACCTGGATACAGCCCTTAGTCGTGGTATATTGGCCATATATCACAAACCCCCGTAGGTGCCTTATTGCTATTATAAACTGGTTACCAACGTAATTAGAGCAGTAAAAATGTAATGTTTTGTCATACCCGTGGTATACGGTCTGATATACCACGGCTGTCAGTAAATCAGCATTCAAATCAAATTCAAATCAAATGTATTTATATAGCCCTTCGTACATCAGCTGATCTCAAAGTGCTGTACAGAAACCCAGCCTAAAACCCCAAACAGCAAGCAATGCAGGTGTAGAAGCACGGTGGCTAGGAAAAACTCCCTAGAAAGGCCAAAACCTAGGAAGAAACATAGAGAGGAACCAGGCTATGAGGGGTGGCCAGTCCTCTTCAGGGCTCGAACCACCCAGTTTATAGTCTGTATTAGGACAGTGAAGCTAATCTTTTTATTGTTGTTCTCAACTATGGAGTGATGATGGCCTATGGTCTTCATGGGTCGCTGGGTCTAATGCTGTGTTCACCTGCTAGTCAGACCTAGGAGACTGTGACATTTCCAACACAGAAACTTGTGGTAGAAACATGAGCTCTGAGTTCCCCCACTTGAAAGTACCAGAATCAATAGGAGGCACTACGCAAATAAATTATGTTAATTTTAACTCTGAGGTTCCCGATAGCACTTGAACGCGGCATATGTTAGTGACGGAGTAAAATATTCCCCCCCCCCCAAAAAAAAACACACACACACACACACACACACGATAGCACAATTATTTTTTGTTTCAATCATTGTTTTAATAAGCACAATAACATTTTTCACAAACCAATTTCATCCTTGAGATTCATGATCAATGCCCAACTGCAATATAAAATAACTTCCAAATGAACAAATTGACAATTTACTATACTTCAAGTCTAGACTTGGGCCTAGATTTAAATCAGATCTACATTAAACTGCATAGCATATCATCTAGATTTAATCAGATCTACATTAAACTGCATAGCATATCTAGATTTAATCAGATCTAACATTAATTGCAAATAGCATATTTCAATCTAGATTTAATCTTAATCTACGATTAAGACTGCATAGATATTCATCTAGATTTAATCAGATCTACATTAAACTGCATAGCATATCTAGATTTAATCAGATCTACATTAAACTGCATTGCATATCTAGATTTAATCAGATCTACATTAATTAAACATAGCATATCATTGCGATGTCGGAGGTGTAACTGGTATATGTTTTGTTGCTGACATTTTACAATAGTAAGTTAGAGGACTCTAAATGGATATAACCCTTTTTAAGATTGATATTTAAGGCTTCCACCATTTTTAAATAGTCAACTGGAATAACACACATGATTTAGTTTAAGACTTCAGCACTGCTGGTGCCAGTAAACCACCAATATTTGTATATATATATATTTTTAAACACAAAAAAATAAGAAAATTGACTACTTCAAAATTGGAGATAGCCTCAATGGCACTGCCCATTCTGTTACAGACACTACAATGGCACAAATACAAAGATGAGTCCTCTATCTAACTCTATGCATTTTCTTTACTACATATTTTCACAACTCTCCACTGACAATGTTCCCGATTCTTGTGTTTAATGTACTTATTACACATTTAAAAGCTAGTGATGTGTCAGAAACTATGATGACAGTAGGCCTAACCAACCTACATTTAATTGAAGATAAAGTAAATCTAATAAAAGTAATTATTCCCCCAATTTTTTTTTTTTTTTTTTAAACATAAAATCAAAAAATGTAAAAGGCCTGGAATGCCATCACCTCTTCTTCCATTGTCAGAACCTTGACATAACTAGAGTCTCAGCATTTTGGAGGCATGAAGAAAAGCGAGTACGAGTGGTCGATAGCTGTAAATAAACGAACATAACTCTGGCTAGCTAACCAACTTACGGCGAAACTAAATTCACGTATTCAACTTCACTTTGCTATTGCTCTTATCCTTTCCTAGTAACCGCAGCTTTTTAAAAAAGGTATATCTTTTTTTTTAATCATTTAAAAAAATAAGTTTTATTGGATAGAGGAGAGACAGTGGGAAAGATAGTATAGAGAGTTTTTTGCTGAGATATCATTGTGCCGGATTGGAACCCATGTTGCAGAGGTATATGTGTTCTGGAGGCAGCCGTTTAGACCGCTAGGAGACAGTAACTCCAGCTTTGTACCTTCCTTCACTGACGACGAGGGGGCTCCCAGATGTGTTTACATTTGCGGGGTTTATTTTCCTTCTTCTCCATTGCATATTAAATCAATGAGCGTTGAGTGTGAGAGGTTGGAGCTACCTCTGACTTCTCTCCCGTTTCAATGTCACCGCGAACTTCCAGGTTTCGATGTACTGAGACAGTTCGATCTCTTCAGGGAAGAACTCCTCGACATCAGGTGGCATGTCCAGGTTCTTACGTTCCATGTAGGCCACAAGTGTGTCTTTCAGACTAGAAGAGAAAGGCAATACAATGGACATGTGAGGTTCACAGAACTAGTTGAATGATTTTTACTGGTTAAGATGGACATTTATTTATTTTTAAATTATTTTTTACTTTCAGTCTGAAGAAAGTATGCTTTGAAGGGATAAGAAGTGAACCAGAAAGGTACTTCAAAGTTCAGGGAAACATCAGGGAAGATCATCAATGATCTGTGTAGAAAATAAGTTCCCCATTGCACTTCATTCATTTCCCCCCACGGTGCTAAAATGTGTCCATGTGGACGTCGTTTCCAGAGGGTTAAGTGTTACACATGAAACATTTTGAATGTTCAGCATTCGATACAAATTGCAAGTACAACCACTCCACATTGCTTGTTGGGCCTTTACTAGCACGTGTGTGTGTGTGTGTGTGTGTGTGTGTGTGTGTGTGTGTGTGTGTGTGTGTCCTGCAGGCTGTAGCCTTACCCCCAGTCAGGCCTGTAGGTGTCAGATGCGCGGAGACCCTTCAGGACCAGTATCAGGAACTCGTGCATCTCCAGCAGGATGGAATCAGCGCCGGGTTTATTAAAGAACCCAGTGAGGAGCCTGGACTCCTCCTCTCCCAGGGCCTTCCTGTACTCTTCTGAGATCCCTTCAAATGGGTCCTTAGGACAGGTAGGGCAAGAGAGAGAGAGTCAACCCCTAACAGGTAGGGTAAGAGAGAGAGAGTCAACCCCTAACAGGTAGGGTAAGAGAGAGAGAGTTAACCCCTAACAGGTAGGGTAAGAGAGAGAGAGTTAACCCCTAACAGGTAGGGTAAGAGAGACCATTTAAGAAGGGGGTTGGTTATGGAATGGTTTATTGACTCTCTCTCTCTCTTACCCTACCTGTTAGGGGTTGACTCTCTCTCTCTTACCTACCTGTTAGGGGTTAACTCTCTCTCTCTTACCCTACCTGTTTAGGGGTTAACTCTCTCTCTTACCCTACCTTTAGGGGTTGACTCTCTCTCTCTCTCTTACCTACCTGGTTGGGGTTGACTCTCTCTCTTCTCCTACCTGTTAGGGGTTAACTCTCTCTCTCTCTCTTACCCTACCTGTTAGGGGTAACTCTCTCTCTCTCTCTTACCCTACCTGTTAGGGTTGACTCTCACTCTCTACCTACCTGTTAGGCGTTAACTCTCTCTCTCTTCTTACCCTACCTGTTAGGGGTTAACTCTCTCTCTTACCCTACCTGTTAGGGGTTGACTTCTCTCTCTCTCTCTCCTTACCTACTGTTAGGGGTTAACTCTCTCTCTCTTACCCTACCTGTTTAGGGGTTAACTCTCTCTCTCTCTCTTAACCCTACCTGTTAGGGTTAACTCTCTGTCC
>NW_019942700.1:78856-79991 GCF_002910315.2 Salvelinus sp. IW2-2015
AACCCCTAACAGGTAGGGTAAGAGAGAGAGAGAGTCAACCCCTAACAGGTAGGGTAAGAGAGAGAGAGAGTCAACCCCTAACAGGTAGGGTAAGAGAGAGAGAGTTAACCCCTAACAGGTAGGGTAAGAGAGAGAGAGAGAGTCAACCCCTAGTAGTTACATTTATGCTATGTCCACACTACGTCTTCCAATTTGTGTGCTGAAAAGCCAAGCGCAGCAACAACAAAATGATATATTCTTCTTCACTGCGTTAGTAAGTCAGCGCTTCCCTGCTGCCCTCTTCCTCTCTGCTCAATACCATTACAGACACAAGCACACATTGGATCAATGCACTCTTGCTCTCTGCTCAATACCATTACAGACACAAGCACACATTGGATCAATGCCCTCTTGTGCTTTATAACGTGGAAGCACCTTTAGGCACTAAACATTGCCCTCTTATAGCTTAAGTGCCAAGTGGGTAAGGGGTTAATCTCGTTCACAGCGCCTCAGAAAGGGACTTGAATGGAACCTATGGCAAGAGAGGGGAAAAAACTCCCACTGGAATTTCATTGGCTGATCTCGCTCAGTCCATCACCATCTAGCATGACCCTTAGGACCTCCCCTCTACATTGTGGAAAACACAAAGCACGAGCAGTGCAAGTGATTTAGGCTAAACAAGGAAAGTGAGTTCGGAAAATCGGAAAGTATGTGAAGGTAATTGTGTGAAACTAGTTTTAACATATAAACTTTATATGCCCAAACTCAGAATCATTTGGGCTTCCCAAAAATATGGTCGCTATGATAAAACATTTTATTGTTGTTGCCGATTTTCAAGTCCCATCTAATACAGCTGTAGCAGGCTTGCTCTCTCCCCTACCCTCGATTTTAACCCATGCCCAGCGCCGGACTACCGCATTTGAGGCCCTGTGGCACATTTGACCATATTAAAACATCCAAGAGGCTCCCAAGCCAGCAATTTAAGTAGGTGTCTTACCCTCTTGAGCCACAGCATGTTTTCTGATTTGAGTGATGTCAGGAGCTGCCACAGTGCCAAACAGTGCTTCAGATAGTATCTGCCCAGGGCCTGAGGACAATAGAAGAAGACCTGAGGTTAGTCATGCTTCAGATAGTATCTGCCCAGGGCCTGAGGACA
>NW_019942700.1:80016-105607 GCF_002910315.2 Salvelinus sp. IW2-2015
AAGAGAGTGAGCTACATGATTCACTCTGCTCAATACCATAGTCACAGACACAAGGACTACACGGTGATATTCTCCTGCCTCATATGTCGCTTTATATATCGAGGGTTCGTGAAAAAACACCTTTCAGCAGACAAAACTGTAATACACATCATTGCCCTCTTTATATCGCTTAAGTGGCCAATGGGTAAGGGGTTAATCTCGTTCACACCAGCGCCTCAGAAAGGGACTTGAATGAACATTAATGGTAGGTTCATTAGCTGATACGAGAGGAAAAACCCCACAGGGAATTTCATTGGCTGATCTCGCTCAGTCCATCACAATCTAAAGCATGACCCTTAGGACCTCCCCTCTACATTGTGGAAACACAAAAGCAACGAGCAAGTGCAAGTGATTTAGGCTAAACAAGGAAAGTGAGTTTCGGGAAAATGGAAAGTAATGTGAAGGTAATTGTGTGAAACAGTTTTAACATATAAACTTTAATAATGCCCAAACTCAGAATCATTGGCGCTTCCCAAAAATATGGTCGCTATGAAAAAACATTTTATTGTTGTTGCCCAGATTTCAAGTCCGCATCTAATACCCTGAGAGGCTTGCTCTCTCCCCTACCCTCGATTTTAACCCATGGCCCAGCGCCGGACTAACGATTTGAGGCCCTGTGCACATTTGAACCATATTAAAACATCCCAGAGGCTCCCACGCCAGCAATCTTAAGTAGGTGTCGTTACCTCCTCTGGGAGGCCACAGCATGTTTTCTGTTTTGAGTGATGTCAGAGCTTGCCACAGTGCCAAACAGTGCTTTCCGATAGTATCCCGTCCCAGGGCCTGAAGGACAATAGAAGAAAGACCTGCGGTTAGTTCTGCTTCAATGTAATGCCTGCCCGCTGTTATCATCGCATGCAACTACTGGTTTATTTATTGTTGCCTCTTAAATTATTAAGTTGATTTGTAATATTTTATTTCTTTAAAATGTTTATTTAGAAGGACATAGATATTATTTACGATTCAGTTTATTTTAGTAAATACGTAACCATTATTATTTCTTAAATAACTTTCATTGTTGGCATTAAGGGCTTTAAAGGTAAGACCATTTCACCCTGTTGTATTGGCCTGGGCGTGCTACAAATACAATTTGATAATTGATATTTAATTACTCGCGCACATGACGCATTTCAGTATTATATTTGTTGACATTTTTTGTCAAACAACGGCAACCTTAAACATTAAAATGTGTTGGGCGTCTTCAGAATCCTAGGGCACAACTCTAGAACCAAGCAATGTGAAATTATCGTATTCCCGACATTGCCCACTCCTCCTAAATATCTCCTAAATAATTCAATGGCTCTGGCGCCTGCTGCTTATAGTCAGATAAAGGCCAAATCGTTGTTCCTGTGTTCGCCATAACTGGACGAAACATTGGTTTTGTTTGGATTGCTGTCAGGAGAGATTAAAGATCTCCTGTTGAGATTCTGGCGGAAGGATCTGGACATGACCCTAGTGACTTCCAGTCTGTTAGCCGTCGGTCAACGGTCCTGGTTCTGCTCCACAGCTCCTGGTAGCTACCACCGCTCATCGCCTCGCAGAACGACGCTGACGTTAGATGCGTGTGGGACAAGCACTTGGAGAGGAAGACTAGGGTAGATGCGTTTTACTTGGCTCTAATTGTTGGTGGTGAAATAACGGGGGTCGGCAACATGCATGACTTAAAAAAATGATTATACTTTTTAAATCTCAAGTTTTTCGGGTAAAAAACTAAAATCGACACCAGGCAATTCAGTTAAAAATTTGTTTGTAATTAGGAAAATTGTCTCCAAGTTATTCCCACAACATATAAAAAAGAGAGACATAACCGTAGGTCTCAATGTAATCAAGATATGAAATTAATATTGTTTATTCTAAATGAGATCTCTTATGCAGCGTGGCTAGGCCTAGCTTGGTCTAATTTGGAGTGCAACTAGTTTTCATAAATATCATCTCTGCCGTTCCCCCAACCATGACCGCTTGGACAATCATCGCCGCTGTGCCTTACTACCGGCTCAACCTTAGATGTATGTAGTCCTAGCACACCTCGTCTGGCACTAAACACATTATGTATGGCTTTAGTAGCCCTCAAGGTAGTACCATCTTAGTTGCACTATGCTCTGGACAAAAAAAATCGGTGCCTTTAGTTGCAATATCCGCTAGAGTGGCCGTCTTTTTGCAGTGACCTAGGTCGACTAGTAGGCTATTGTTAGCAGAATGAGCCTAAGTGCGCTTGAATGTTGCCATATGCTAGAATTGCATTTGAGTGAGGAAAAGTATATAGAGAAAACAGCACAAATTGCGAGCGGAAGTGCAGGCAAGAACGGTTGATATTCCACAGCCTTCAGCCCCGTCGTTTCAGGCATTTTGTTGACTATCCATTTTTCGTTCCCGAGCTTAAAAGTGAGCACCCGGACGCGAGTAACTAGGACCTTGCAATGTGATCCAATAGCATCGGAGAGGGACCCTGCTGCCCGTAATAGCCTGTCCAAACTGAGTCAGTACACGCATGAGCAAGCAAGGAGACCCTGCACGAGTACGACTGACCCAAGATCCAGCAGGGCAACGGCCATCATCCACGCTCAATGTGAGTGCCCAATCGCATCAGTTGTAGGAGGTGCTACATGGTGCATCCACACTAGTGTGAGTGGTTTGATTTCCTGAATGGACAGTATACTGACAGAATTATTATGTATTAACTGTAAGTCAGTTTGGATAGAAGGAATGATTAAATGACCATATGACCAGCGTGGTTTCAATTCATTAATATAAAAGTACCTAATATACGTGGGGCAAAAAAGTATTAGTCAGCCACCAATTGTGCAAGTTCTCCCACTTAAAAAGATGAGAGAGGCCTTAATTTTCATCATAGGTACACTTCAACTATGACAGACAAAATGAGAAGAAAAGAAATCCAGAAAAATCACATTGTAGGGATTTTTTATGAATTTATTAGCAAATTATGGTGGAAATAATAAGTATTTGGTCAATAACAAAAGTTATCTCAATACTTTGTTATATACCCTTTTTTGGCAATGACAGAGGTCAAACGTTTTCATGTAAGTCTTCACAAGGTTTTCAACCACTGCTTGCTGTTATTTGGTCCATTCCCTCCATGCAGATGTCCTCTAGAGCAGTGATGTTTTGGGGCTGTCGGGCAACACGGACTTTCAACTCCCTCCAAAGATTCTTATGGGTGAGATCTGGAGACTGGCTAGGCCACTCCAGACCTTGAAATGCTTCTACGAAGCCACTCTTCGTTGCCCGGGCGTGTGTTTGGGATATTTGTCATGCTGAAAGCCACAGCACACCACGTTTCATCTTCAATGCCTTGCTGATGGAAGGAGGTTTTCACTCAAAATCTCACGATACACTGCCCCATTCATTCTTTCCTTTACACGATCAGCGTCCTGGCCCCTTTGCAGAAAACAGCCCCAAAGCAATAGTTTTCCACCCCATGCTTCACAGTAGGTAGTGTTCTTTGGATGCAACTCAGCATTCTTTGTCCTCCAAACACGAGCGAGTGTGATTTTTTTACCAAAAAGTTATATTTTGGTTTCATCTGACCATATGACATCTCCCAATCTTCTTCTGGATCATCCAAATGCTCTCTCTAGCAAACTTCAAGAGGGCCTGGACATGTACTGGTTAGAGCAGGGGAACACGTTGGCACTGGCAGGATTGAGTCCCTGGGGCGTACGTGTGTTACTGCGATGGTAGGCTTTGTTACTTGGTCACCCAGCTCTCTGCAGGTCATTACTACGTCCCCCGCGTGTGGTTCTGGGATATTTTGCTCACCGTTCTTGTGATCATTTTGACCCACGGGTAGATCTTGCGTTGGAGGCCAGATCGAGGGGATTATCAGTGGTGTTGTATGTTCTCCCCATTTCCTAATAATTGCTCTCCCACAGTTGATTCTTCAACACCAAGCTGCTTACCTATTGCAGATTCAGTCTTCCCAGCCTGGTGCAGGTCTACAATTTTGTTTCTGGTGTCCTTTGACAGCTCTTTGGTCTTGGCCATAGTGGAGTTTGGAGTGTGACTGTTTGAGGTTGTGACAGGTGCTTTTAATACTGATAACAAGTGAAACAGGTGCCATTATACAGGTAACGAGTGGAGGACAGAGGAGCCCTTAAAGAAGAAGTTACAGGTCCTTGAGAGCCAGAAATCTTGCTTGCTTTGTAGGTTGACCAAATACTTATTTTCCACCATAATTTGCAAATAAATTCATGAAAAATCCTGCAATGTGATTTCTCTGGAAAAAAATATATATTTTGTCTGTCAAGTATTGAAGTGTCACCTATGATGAAAATATACAGGCCTCTCTCATCTTTTATGGGGAGAACTTGCACAATTGGTGGCTGACTAAATACTTTTTTGCCACAGTATAGTATCTAATAGACCCAACTTCCATTATTTGACATTTCAATATGGAATTCACCCCAACCTTGAATGCTATAAATATTTGTCTTATTCACAGCTATTCATATGTTGTCCCTTATTGGTTCTACAGGGAATCCCAACACTGGTGAACAAGACATTGATCGAATTCATGAAATAATTCTGAAGGACACTGAGAGGAAAGATTGAACAAGTAAGTTATGTAAAACTAAAAAACGATCATTTTTGCCCTGTCTTCTTCCCCAAAACATTCACAAATGATGAATCACCATTTTCAGATGATTTTATTTTTTTAAACTTTATTAATAACTAGGCATGACACTTTATTTACTTGTTAATTTACATTTTCTGCAGGTCTGAGGAACCAGATACGCTTCAGTATATGGTGATGGCTCCACGTAGCCACATACTGGATTTGGGGGAGCCACTGTCATATTCTGTCTAGTTTCTTTCAGATCTAAAAACACTGAGAAAGAGCTTGGGCTTTGTCCTCGTCTGCTTTGGAGATAGGGGGTTGACCTCTCTACTTTGGGATTTAGGAGGTTGACCTCTCTACTTGGAAATAGGGAGGTTGACTCTCTACTTTGGAGATAGGGATTGACCTCTCTACTTTGGAGGTAGGGGGTTGACCTCTCTAGGAGATAGGGGGTTGACCTCTATCTGCTTTGTGTCTCTAGGTGCCTCTGCCCTCGCGGCCCTATCGACACTAGTTGGGAGCTGAAGTCGTACAATCAGGATGGTGTGAGCCTCTCGACGTGGACAGGTGGCCCTGGGTTTCCTGGCTAGACCGGGGGAAACCCCAATGCAGCTGGCAGCTACCTGGAGGAGTGCTGCAGATGGGAGATCAAACAGCTCACAACATCCTAACGGTCACCCTTGTGATTCTGGACTTTAAACACTAGCTTCCATGTCAACCGTCTCCAATAGCGCGCTCTTTCATAAATAGCTAGGGCACGCTTTACATTTAATTAATGTGAATTTCGTGTGCACGCAAGGTTGCGCTCTGCTCATTTCACACAGTCAAAGCACAAGTCGGTCCTTTTTATAAGACGTAGCCAGTGAAATCAATCAATAAGATTTTTATTTAAGAACAATTCTTATTTACTATGACGGCCTACCAAAAGGCCGTCATAGATAAAAATATATGACAAAACAATACATCAGACAAGAGAGACACCACAATATAAAGAGAACGCTAAGACAACCAGCATAGCAGACTAAGACAACAGCATCAGCAGATAAGACAACAGCATAGCAGATAAGACAACAGCTAGCAATAAGACAAACACATAGCAGATAAGACAACAGCATCATGAGATAAGACAACAGCATAGCAGATAAGACAACAAATAGCAGATAAGACAACAACAATAGCAGATAAGACAAAGCATAGCAGATAAGACAACAGCATAGCAGATAAAGTTACTTTGTGAACAATACCAATACATTTTTGTAAATCTTCTGTGCATTCTAAATGCAGACAGGGCTATTGGTGATATACTGTACATTATAATCTGCCATATTTGGGTCATCTACCAATAGAGTGCCTTGTGGGTAGTGTAATTTTGTCCCCCAAAAACTTTTTATCACCTAATTGTAAATGTTGTACACTTTGGATAAAAGCATCTGCTGAATTATATTATTATTTAACTTCTGTCATAAACAACACGTTTAAACATCATAAACATAAAACATTTACCTCATCTCAAGAGGTTAAGTAAAATTATGAATAAAATACGAAATCAAAGTAACAGGGTTGATGTTCTCATCTCGTTTCAAAGTTTATTTGAAATAAATTCTAAAAGTGAATAGTTTCCACCAAATTAAAATGAGTTGTAAAACAGAGTTGACCTTAAATGAATTCGTACACAGAGTTGACCTTTACAATGAACTGACATTCTTTTTGTTACATTAGACAGTTTGTTATTACTCTATCTTTCTAACAATGATGATCAAACAGGTTGATCACTTTTCATTCAAATGAGTTGTATCAAGAGTTGACCCCTGGCTCAGACAACATGGAACTTAACACAACAGAGTGACTAAAAGAGATTGTTACCTAGAGTTGACCTAAAATAGTTTGTAAACAATGATTGACCCCTGGCTCAGACTTCTATCCCCTGGCTCAGGACTACACATCCCAAAATTGTTGTAACAGAGTTGACCTTAAAATGAGTTGTACCACCAGAGTTGACTGGCCTCTATGTACTAAAGAATGCATTTGTAACAAACAAAAGTTGACCTTCCCCTGGCTCAGACTATCAACCTCAAAATGAATTGAACAGAGTTGACTTAAATGAACTGTACCTGGCATCAGACTACACCCGGGCTCAGAGCGGTATGACTCACCCGGTCTCTAGTACTAACAAACCCGGGCTCAGACTAAAAACCCTCCGTGCCGGCTCAAGAACTACAATCCCCGCCAGACTACACCCGGCTCAGACTATACACCCCGGCTCAGATACACCCTACGGCTCAGACTACACCTCCCGTCAGACACAACACCCGGCTCAGACTACCCCGGCTCAGACTACACCTCCGGCTCAGACTACAATCCCGGCCAGACTACACCTCCCCTGAGTGTGGCTTCAGACTACAACACCCAGGGTCCGGCTCAGACTACACCTCCTGACGTTTGTTGGAAGAAAGGCATGTTATTGGAGCATATTGTTTGTACCGTTTGAGGTGTGGAATCCCACCTCCCTTTATGATAACAATGTTTTAAGCTTACATAAAATGTGTTGTTCATCACGAATAGATTGCCTTTTTGCGTGCCTTCTGTAATATTTTAAGTGAAAATGTGAATTAATATCTGAATTAAAAAGCCTGTTATAGTTAAACGATGTGCCCCCCCTTTTTTTTTTTTTTTAAAAATACGAAACATCGATGAAACATTTGAAAAATCTTGCATTTTTCCACATGTCCTTTCTCCTCGCATTTTAAAGAAAACCCCTTAGCAACTCCAACATTTCTCTCCATTATTATAAAGCCCGGGTTATTTTTGTTGCTTTGACAAAGTCATGTCTGAAAATATTATGTATTCGATGTGATTCATCTTACATCTTCCTCATTTAAGGTCACTCTGTGTACATTCATTTTTAAAGGTCAACCTCTGTGTACAATTCATTTTCAGGTCAACTTGTGTACAATTCATTTTAAGGTCCAACGTCTGTGTTAACACCTCATTTTAGTCACTCTGGTTACAACTAATTTCAGGTCATCTGTTTTACAACTCATTTTAAGGGGTCAAAAAAAACTTTCTGTGACAACTCATTTTAAAGGTCAACTTGTGTACAACTCATTTAAGGTCACTCTGTGTACAACTCATTTTTAGAGTCAAACCTGTGTACAATTCATTTTAAGGTCAACTCTGGTACATATTTCATTTTAAGGTCAACTCTGTGTAAATTCATCTTTAAAGGTCCAACTCTGTTTCTACTCATTTTTAATATGGCTTGTTTTGTTTGTGGAAAACAAGTCACTTTTAGAATTTTTATTTCAAAATAACTTTTGAAACGAGATGAGAACATCACCCTGTTACTTGATTTCTGTATTTTATTCATAATTTTTACTTACCCTCTTGAGATGAGTCAATGTTTATGTTTATGAAGTTTAACGTGTTGTTTACATGACAGAAAGTTAAATAATAATATATTCAGCAGATCGCTTTTATCCAAAGTGTTACATACATTTTACAATTAGGTGATTAAAAGTTTTTGGGGCAAAATAACATCTATCCCAACAAAGGCACTCTATTGGTGGAATGACCAAATATGGCAGATTATAATGTACAGTATATCACCAATACGCCTGTCTGCATTTAGAATGCACAGGAGATTTACAAAAATGTATTTGGTATTGTTCCATCAAAAGTAACTTTAATCTGCTATGCGTTTGTCTTATTCTGCTATGCTGTTGTCTTATCTGCTTGTTGTTGTCTTATCTGCTATGCTGTTGTCTTATCTGCTATGCTGTTGTCTTATCTGCTATGCTGTTGTCTTATCTGCTATGCTGTTGTCTTATCTGCTATGCTGTTGTCTTAGGTCTCTCTTTATATTGTGGTGTCTCTCTTGTCGTGATGTGTGTTTTGTCATATATTTTTATCTATGACGGCCTTTTGGTAGGCCGTCATAGTAAATAAGAATTTGTTCTTAAAATAAAAATCTTATTGATTGATTTCACTGGCTACGTTTATAATAAAGGGACAGACTTGTGTCTTTGACTGTTGTGAAATGAGCAGAGCGGCAACCTTGCGTGCACACGAAATCACATTAATTAAATGTAAAGCGTGCCCTAGCTATTATGAAAGATCGGCGCCTATTGGAGACGACTTGACATGGAAGCTAGTGTTAAAGTCCAGAATCACAAGGCTGACCGTTAGGATGTGTGGAGCTGTTTGATCTCCCATCTGCAGCACCTCCTCCAGGTAGCTGCCCAGCTGCATGTGGGGTTCTCCCCCGGTCATAGCCAGGAACCCCAGGGCCACCTCCACGGTCGAGAGGGCCTCACACACCTCATTGTACGACTTCAGCTCCCCAACTAGTGTCGATAGGGCCCGCGAGGGCAGAGGCACCTAGAGACACAAAGCAGATAGAGGTCAACCCCCCTATCTCCATAGAGAGGTCAACCCCCCTACCTCCAAAGTAGAGAGGTCAATCCCCCTATCTCCAAAGTAGAGAGGTCAACCTCCCTATCTCCAAAGTAGAGAGGTCAACCTCCCTAAATCCAAAGTAGAGAGGTCAACCCCCCTATCTCCAAAGCAGAGAGGACAAAGCCCAAGCTCTTTCCCAGTGTTTTTAGATCTGAAAGAACTAGACAGAATATGACAGTGGCTCCCCCCAAATCCAGTATTTGTGGCTACGTGGAGCCATCACCATATTACTGAAGTCTATCTGGTTCCTTCAGACCTGCAGAAAATGTAATTAACAAGTAAATAAAGTTCATGCCTAGTTATTAAATAAAGTTTAAATAAATAAAATCATCTGAAAATGGTGATTCATCATTTGTGAATGTTTTGGGGGAAGAAGACAGGGCAAAATGATCGTTTTTAGATTTTAACATAACTTACTTGTTCAATCTTTCCTCTCATGTCCTTCAGAATAATTTCATGAATTCGATCATGTCTGTTCACCAGTGTTGGGATTCCCTGTAGAAACCAATAACGGACAACATGAATAGCTGATGAAAGTAAATATTTATAGCATCAAGGTTGGGGTGAATTCCATTTGAAATGTCAAATAATGCTAATTGTGTCTATTAGATACTATACAGTGGGGCAAAAAAGTATTTAGTCAGCCACCAATTGTGCAAGTTCTCCCACTTAAAAAGATGAGAGAGGCCTGTAATTTTCATCATAGGTACACTTCAACTATGACAGACAAAATTATAATTTTTTTCCAGAGAAATCACATTGCAGGATTTTTAATGAATTTATTTGCAAATTATGGTGGAAAATAAGTATTTGGTCACCTACAAACAAGCAAGATTTCTGGCTCTCACAGACCTGTAACTTCTTCTTTAAGAGGCTCCTCTGTCCTCCACTCGTTACCTGTATTAATGGCACCTGTTTCAACTTGTTATCAGTATAAAAGACACCTGTCCACAACCTCAAACAGTCACACTCCAAACTCCACTACTGCACCTGTCTCTTATACACATCTAGATGTGTATAAGAGACCGATCAGTAACACACTACGCCGCCAGGGACTCAAATCCTGCAGTGCCAGACGTGTCCCCCTGCTTAAGCCAGTACCTGTCTCTTATACACATCTAGATGTGTCTGGGAGCAAAGTAACAAAGCCTACCATCAGTAACACACTACGCCGCCAGGGACTCAAATCCTGCAGTGCCAGACGTGTCCCCCTGCTTAAGCCAGTACATGTCCAGGCCCGTCTGAAGTTTGCTAGAGAGCATTTGGATGATCCAGAAGAAGATTGGGAGAATGTCATATGGTCAGATGAAACCAAAATATAACTTTTTGGTAAAAACTCAACTCGTCGTGTTTGGAGGACAAAGAATGCTGAGTTGCATCCAAAGAACACCATACCTACTGTGAAGCATGGGGGTGGAAACATCATGCTTTGGGGCTGTTTTTCTGCAAAGGGACCAGGACGACTGATCCGTGTAAAGGAAAGAATGAATGGGGCCATGTATCGTGAGATTTTGAGTGAAAACCTCCTTCCATCAGCAAGGGCATTGAAGATGAAACGTGGCTGGGTCTTTCAGCATGACAATGATCCCAAACACACCGCCCGGGCAACGAAGGAGTGGCTTCGTAAGAAGCATTTCAACTGTCTCTTATACACATCTAGATGTGTATAAGAGACAGTTTCAAGGTCCTGGAGTGGCCTAGCCAGTCTCCAGATCTCAACCCCATAGAACATCTTTGGAGGGAGTTGAAAGTCCGTGTTGCCCAGCAACAGCCCCAAAACATCACTGCTCTAGAGGACATCTGCATGGAGGAATGGACCAAAATAACAGCAACAGTGTGTGAAAACCTTGTGAAGACTTACAGAAAACGTTTGACCTCTGTCATTGCCAAAAAAGGGTATATAACAAAGTATTGAGATAAACTTTTGTTATTGACCAAATACTTATTTTCCACCATAATTTGCTAATAAATTCATAAAAAATCCTACAATGTGATTTTCTGGATTTCTTTCCTTCTCATTTTGTCTGTCATAGTTGAAGTGTACCTATGATGAAAATTACAGGCCTCTCTCATCTTTTTAAGTGGGAGAACTTGCACAATTGGTGGCTGACTAAATACTTTTTTGCCCCACTGTATATTAGGTACTTTTATTTATTAATGAATTGAAACCAACGCTGGTGGTCATATGGTCATTTAACATTCCTTCTATCCAAACTGACTTACAGTTAACATACAGTATATTCTGTCAGTATACCTCGTCCATTCAGGAATCAAACCCACCACACTAGTGTTGGATGCACCATGCTCCTACCAACTGAGCGATTGGCACTCACATTGAGGGTGATGATGGGCCTGCCCTGCTGGATCTTGGGCAGGTCGTACTCGTGCAGGGTCTCCTTGCCTTGCTTCATGCTGTACTGACAGTTGGACAGGATTAGCGGCAGCAGGTCCCTCTCCAGATCATATTGGATCACATGCAGGTCCGTTAGGTCCGCCGGGCTCACTTTAAAGCTGGGGAACGAAAAATGGAAGTCAACAAAATGGCCTGAAACGACGGGGCTGTGGAATCAACCGTTTCTGCTTCCGTCTCAATGTGCTGTTTTCTCTATATACATTTTCCTCACTCAAATGCAACACTAGGATATTGCAACAAAAGCACTAGGATATTGCAACAAAAGCACTAGGATATTGCAACAAAAGCACTAGGATATTGCAACAAAGCACTAGGATATTGCAACAAAGCACTAGGATATACCTTGACATAAAGCCATACAAATGTGTTATGCCAGGAGGTGTGCTAGGACTACATCAGGGGTAGTAAGGCAAGCAGCGGGATGATTTTTGTCAAGGCGGATGGTTGGGGGAACGGAGCATAATTATAATAATTAGTGCACTCCAAATTGACCAACGCTAAGTGCAATAAGAGATTGCATTAGAATAAAACAATAATTTCATATCTTGATTACATTGAGACACGGTCATGTCTCTTTTTATATTTGTGGGAATACTTGGGAACAGATTTCCTAAATTAAACAAATTTTTAACTGAATTCCTGGTGATTTTAGTCTTTTTTACCTAAAAACTTGAGATTTAAAAATAAATATTTTTTTTAATCATGCATGTTGCCGACCCCTATTTCACACCACATTAGTCCAAGTAAACACGCATCCACCTAGTCTCCTCTCCAAGGTGCTTGTCCACACAGTAGACCAGCTCGTTCTGCAGGGCGATGAGGTAGCTGACCAGGGCTGTGGAGCAGAGACCAGGACCGTGACGCCGTGGCAACAGGACCTGGAAGTCACTGGTCATGTCCAGATCCTTCCGGCAGAACTCAACAGGGATCTTAATCTCTCCTACAGAACCAAACAAAACACATGGTTTCTGATGTTATGGGAACACAGGAACACGATTTGGCTTTTCATCTGTATAGCAGCAGCAGAGCCATTGAATTATTTAGATATTTAGGAGAGTGGGAAGTGGGAATATTTCACATGCTTGGGTTCACTAGGAAGTTGTGCCCTAGGATCTCTGAGAGCCCAACACATTGTTTATTTTAAGGTTGCCGTTGTTTGACAAAAAATGTCAACAAATATATACTGAAAATGCGTGTGCGCGAGTAATTAAATATCAAATCAAATTGTATTTGTTAGCACGGCCAGGGCCGAATACAACAGGTGAAATGCTTACTTTACAAGCCCTTAACCAACAATGAAGTTTTAAGAAAAATAAGTGTTAAGTATTTACTAAAATAAACTGAAGTAAAATATAAATAACATTTAAAAAATAAAATATAAAAATAACTAATAATTAAAGAGCAACAATAAAATAACAGTAGTGAGGCTATATACAGGGGGTACCAGATCACTATTGAACCTCAAATGGTATATGATACTTTATCTGTGCTTATTAGACCTCAAATGGTATATGATACTGTATCTGTGCTTATTAGAACCCAAATGGTATATGCTACTTTATCTGTGCTTATTAGACCACAAATGGTATATGATACCTTATCTGTGCTTATTAGACCACAAATGGTATATGATACTTTATCTGTGCTATTACCATTGGTTGCCAGCGAGCCCCGAAGCTGATTCCATGTTGTCAGGAAGATGTTGATCCGTTTCTCATGCCAGGCTCTAAGTGGAACTGTGGATAGATGGACAAAGACATAACCAGTTACAAACTTTGGCCTCTATTCAATCCGTGGTGCTGAAGATCTGCTCTAGTA
This sequence comes from Salvelinus sp. IW2-2015, assembly GCF_002910315.2. Lineage (NCBI taxonomy): Eukaryota > Metazoa > Chordata > Actinopteri > Salmoniformes > Salmonidae > Salvelinus > Salvelinus sp. IW2-2015. The sequence continues at coordinate 93,318 of NW_019942700.1, forward strand.
GCGTGATTAACAATTAAAGGCAATGTTCCAGTGGTCGCGGAGACTTCATTCACTGTAAACTTGCATAGGACCTTCAAATTGTAGCGCAGATCTTCCGCGATACGGATTGAATGCAGCCTTAAATCTCCTCCAATTATTTTATGACACGTTTTACGGAATGCTTACAGAATAGTTGATAAGCCTGGCTTACTTAAACTTTCACGTAGATTTTGAAATAATGTACATAGGATATTTGCAAACGAAGAGGAGTAATTCGCAAACATCTAAAGTTAAGATTTGTCTCAATGCCACTAATTCCGTGTTTCCCAGTCCTGGTCCTTTGGAGCCTAGTAGTTTTGGTTTAGTCCTAGCACTAACACAACTCATTCAACTCCTCAAGCCTTTGATAAGTTGAATCAGGATGTGTCAGGGCCAAACCAAATAGGTGCACCCCTTTGGGTCCCAAGGACTAGGACTGGGAAATACTGCATCAGAAGATACAGCACACTCATTCCAGTCCTGGAGGGCAGTCTGTTATTTCCTTTCAATTAGTGTCCAATTAAGAGCCAGACAACCAGGTGAGGTTGTCCAATTAAGAGCCAGACAACCAGGTGAGGTTGTCCAATTAAGAGCCAGACAACCAGGTGAGGTTGTCCAATTAAGACCCAGACAACCAGGTGAGGTTGTCCAATTAAGAGCTAGACAACCAGGTGAGGGGAGTTCCTAACTCATCAGTGACCTTCATTGATCAATCAAGTACAAGCGAGAAGTGAAAGCCGGGCAGACACTCGGTCCTCCATGGAATGAGTTTGACACCTGTGTTTATAGTACCTGATTCCTGTCTCTGGAGGAATTTGGCAATGGTGCCGTGGGACAGATCAGTCACGTTCCGACACGTCTTCACCAGATTTCTCTGCAGTTCCAGGATGTCAGTGATGAACTTCAACAACCGCAGCTCTGCCTCCTGCAACCAATCACAGGGTTCAGTAAAAGATCTGCTGACAGCATGCAACCAATCACAGGGTTCAGTAAAGTATCTGCTGACAGCAGGCAACCAATCACAGGGTTCAGTAAAATATCTGCTGACAGTAGGCACCATCACAGGGTTCAGTAAAGTATCTGCTGACAGCACGCAACCAATCACAGGGTTCAGTAAAGTATCTGCTGACAGCAGGCAACCAATCTCAGGGTTCAGTAAAGTATCTGCTGACAGCATGCAACCAATCACAGGGTTCAGTAAAATATCTGCTGACAGAACTGCAACCAATCACAGGGTTCAGTAAAATATCTGCTAACAGACTGCAACCAATCACAGGGTTCAGTAAAATATCTGCTGACAGATGCAACCAATCACGGGTTCAGTAAAATATCTGCTGACAGCAGGCAACCATCACAGGGTTCAGTAAAGTATCTGCTGACAGAGGCAACCAATCACAGGGTTCAGTCCAAGATCTGCTGACAGCAGGCAACCAATCACAGGGTTCAGTAAAGTATCTGCTGACAGCAGGCAACCAATCACAAGGCATAGAACTACTGACTGGTAAACCGTATAAGGTCTATACATGCTGAGCAGCTAAGGTTACGATTGAAAAGAAAGTCAGAGCCCAATAATACAAATGAGGCCTGTTCACATTTAAACTCGGAAGGCTTTTTATCTGTCATCACTGAGCAAGCTTTTCCTTATTTCATTGTTCATTTTCTCTCAATGACATAACATAGCCGGGCCTCCCGAGTGATGCAGCAGTCTAAGGCACTGCATCGCAGTGCTAGAGGCGTCACTACAGACCCGGGTTCGATCCGGGCTGTAACACAACCCGGCCCTGATCGGGAGTCCCATAGGGTGGCGCACAATTTGCCCAGTGTCGTCCGGGTTAGAGGAGGATTTGGCCGGGGTAGGCCGTCATTGTAAATATTAATCTGTTTTTAACTGACTTGCCTAGTTAAATAAAGGTGAAATAAACCTCTAACCTTGTGCAGGAACCTCCAGAGCACTGGCAATGTGTTTTCTCCGTCATTCTGCTCCACAATGCGGGTGAGGCTGAGCAGGGACACCCTCTCCCTGCAGTTCCACACCGCTGGGCTGTGGATCTGGGAGTTGTGGGGCAGCGAGGTCAGGAACAGGCGTGGCTCCGGAGACAACACCCTCATGATAGGGTTGGAGGACAACCTTGAGTCGTCCCTGATGAAGGCATTCACCTCTTGCAGCCGCCGGTCCAGGTCCTGGAGACGTGATAGGAGGAGACAGCCAGCGGGGTAATTAAACTACAATTCCAAATTGACACGTGTCTCCTAGGTACTTCTAGCAGGGTTGGGCTCAATTCAGAATTGAATTGAGAATGCCTCATGAATTAAAATGTAATTATTGTATTGAATTTGAAATGAAGTAGTAAACAGGATATAGAATTGCAATTTTAATTTTAATTAAAGGTAAATTAATTGAATTCAGTGAAATTCAAATGCCTGTTCTATTTTATATTAGGTGTATACAAATATACATAAAACACCAACAGGTCGTTTATACACGCATATAAAATATTGTTGAAACAATTGATTTTCAGGACAAACAAAACCTGTATGCAAATATTCAGGTTTTATTGTCCTAGATGGTCAGATCATTAAAAGGCAGTAAAAACTGTGTTTTTTTCTGGTATCATGTTTTATTTTTTACCTTCAGCTGAGGGGAGATTATTTCATTACCGACTGTAATCTCCCAGTCATTTCTGGCCTCTTTGGTAGAGAGATGATTATCATCACAACCTGAGGAGAGAAGTTTAAACTGTACATAATCTGATTCCAGGTACAAACACTGACAACAAGAACAGAACCAACGGACACATCTTCACCTAATATCCTCTCCCTTATTAAACATCATCAAGAAAAGATTGTAGAAAATAAATACTACAAATACTGAGCTATATTATACACATTATTTTTGCGGTGGAAAATTATATTTTATACTAATACAATTGCTCAAAGAAAAATCTTATATATAAAAACGATAAGGGTAAAAATGATTGGTACCCCTGTTTTCAATACTCCAGCACCACCCCCCTGATACTGAGCATTTTTCTAAAACGGTATGAAGTTGTAGAACACATTGGAAAGGATTTTAGACCGTTCCTCCATACAGAATCTCTCCAGATCCTTCATATCCTTTCGTCTGCGCTTTCGGACTACCCTCTTTAATTCAAACCACAGGTTTTCAACGGGGCTCAAGTCCCAGAGACTGGAGATGGTCATTGCAAAATGTTTATTTGTTGATTTGGCTAAAATGTCATGGCAGCAGGTAGCCTAGCGGTTCGAGCGCTGGGCCAGTAACCGAAAGGTGAAAAATGTGCCCTTGATCAAGGAGCTTAACACTAATTTTCTCCTGGGGCACTGTACTACTATGTCTGACCTTGTAAAACAACACATTTCACCTGCACCTATCCGGTGTAAATGACAATAAAAACATATACATTTTTACGTGGTACAGTTCATGATGCCGTTGACCTTAACAAGGGCCCCAGGACCAGTGGAAGCAAAATAGCCCCATAACCTCAAATATCTACCACCATATTTTACAGTAGGTATGAGGTACTTTTCTGCAAATGCTTCAATTTTTCAACACTGGTGTGAGTGGCCAAAGAGCCATGTCATCTGACCACGGCACTAGTTCCAATGCTATTTATCAATATCCAGGCGGTACTATGGTCAGATGACATGAAAATAGAGCTCTCAGAAACAGGGTATACTTTGTGACTTGTCAGATAAATATCAGCAAGCTAAGCTAGCTATGTGCAGCAAAATAGCTAGCTAGCCCTCTGCTTGGCTAGCTCTCTGCTTGGCTAGCTCTCTGCTTGGCTAGCCCTCTGCTTGGCTAGCCCTCTGCTTGGCTAGCTCTCTGCTTGGCTAGCTCTCTGCTTGGCTAGCTCGCTGCTTGGCTGAACACAGAACCTTAGCGCACTATTCTCTGATGGGCTAAATCGATTTGTCTCGTCGCAAGACTTTAGCTAAAGATTTGACATGTTGAATATCGGAAACTGCAGCCTACGACTTGAGACGTTCTAAAACTAGACCTTTCAGATCAAACAAACTTAGTTCTAAAAGTCCTTAAAACCGTTACGTCTCTTATGTATTTGTACTGGGCCTTACCACGACGCTGAGGCTTCAGTAGGCTACTGATCATCAGGTGGATGGCATTGACTGTGTCATCTCTCCCCTTCCCTATAAACCTAGTCACGTGTTCCATGTCTTTCAGCAGGTGACCCATGAGGAACAAACTGGGGGGGTCAGGGACTTGGGGCTTGATGATAGCAGCAATGGCCTATCAAAGACAAAGAAAGACAGAGATAAGACACTAGGAACCAACTCCTTCTCCTAGCTCCTTATCCACTGAATAGGGTAGGGACTAGCTCCTTATCCACTGAATAGGGTAGGGACTAGCTCCTTATCCACTGAATAGGGTAGGGACTAGCTCCTGATCCACTGAATAGGGTAGGTCTAGCTCCTTATCCACTGAATAGGGTAGGGTCTAGCTCCTTATCCACTGAATAGGGTAGGGTTCTAGCTCTTTCTCCTTGCTCCTTATCCACTGAATAGAGGTAGGACTAAGGCTCCTTATCCACTGAATAGGGTAGGGACTAGCTCCTTATCCACTGAATAGGGTAGGGACTAGCTCCTTATCCACTGAATAGGGTCGGGACTAGCTCCTTATCCACTGAATAGGGTCGGGACTACGGGAAAGAGCTAGGGGTTTCTGAACAGGCCCCTGCCACTAAGGTAAGTGTACTGTAAGAAGCAAAATGTCACGTCACAGCTAAACAAATCTGCTGGCTATCAACTTAAAGCCAGGGATAATTTCTTCATTGAAGTCTATGGACAGAAATGAGAGAGAAAAAAGTATCTGCTGTCTCTCCTTGTCCATAGACTGCTTTCAAGGAAACATATGAGGGAACTGTCCCTTTAAATCACACAAATCCATAGGTCCCTCTGGTATGATTTGCTGTGTTGTACCTGTGGGTTACTTCTGGCTCCTAGTAGCATGGCTATGTGGGTGAGAAGCCGGACCAGGTTGAAAGGAACAGAGGACATGTTCTTTGTGTCCTGCATGTCTGGGTGGTCCCTCCGCCCAGGGTCTCCCAGGACGTGGCCAGTCTCAGTACTGTCACCCCTTATGAAAAGACAAGAAAAAAATGTTTTCATTCTTCAGTACTGTGACTCATTAAAAGCCTCACTTGGGAAATCACATAGATATTTATGATGTTTTGGGTTTCCCTGAAATGAAAGGTCCTTTAGGGGAAGGATGTTCGGCACACCTTTGAAATCTGTATCCAAACTTATTTTTGAATGTCATTTAAAAGTGTAATTTGAAACTTTATAGTGTGCTGTGAGAACCACCAACATTGTGAATGGGAAATTAGATTCAAAAAGGGAACTCCCTCTGCTGGTGACTTGCTAAATCCTAAAAGGAGGACTGTGATTGGTTATGATGGTGATTAGCCTGCCCTATAATGTCAATTTCTATGAATAAAATTCAGCATATCTTCAAAAGTAAAAAAGAGCCAATTTTTTATTATCCATAAATGAACGTAAATACATGGTATTCTCAATCTAAATACTACTCATAATTCATAGCACAAAGTAAGTTTTAAAATGAGACTAAGACTGGCTTTGTAGCATGTGCATAAATATTACACATTTTCTAACTTTAATTTAAAAAACATGTTTGTGACCAACTCTTTAGTCATTCTCAGAAGGGTGGTTACAAGTACAAAAAAATAAATAAAATAAAAACAATAAATGAAATGCATACAAAGATAACCCCAATCCATTCCCTCTGTCAGTCCCCATCCACCTGCCCGCAATCCTTCCCGAAAGCCTTGTTTTTTTGATCGATTGAGAGATTCAAGGGGCTATCATTGTTAAGTAACATAATAGATGCAAAACATTGAATATTTCAATTCATGCACTTCAAAATTAATTCTGTAACTTTGCTCCAGAAGCATTTAACTGCAGGATACTCCAACATCATATGAAGGAATGTGCCTACCTGATTTTAGGGGACACAGTGAACAGTTGGGAATTGGGGCCAATTTAATAGTAAAACGTTTCCTTGGTGTTAAATACAGTCTGTGAAAAAATGTACAGTGTACAGTATAAATTGATGGTTTGGATTATGGGATGCCATGGTCATATTTTTCATATTCTGTTCCAGTTAAAGGATTGTTCACATTAAATTAGATCTGTAGACCATACTTTTTAATGGCTAGCTCAGAATATGAGCTTTCCAAAAGTTGTTTATATATTGTACAGATCAGTCCTTTTGGGAGCGCAGGTAATTTATTTATAAATCCCTATTTAGATGGTTGGGTAGTTTTGAGTGCCTTGGGAAACCCTAGGCCAGCATAGCTGACTTAAATTGTAAATATAGAAAAGAGGGGCTTAAGTTTCAAGTTGTTAATGTCACTTGCTCAAGTACAGTGAAATGCCTAACTTGCAAGCTCAAAAACCAACAATGCAGTAATGAATATCAATGTAGCACTAAAACTAACATAAGGTTGAACAAAACAAGAAACAACACAAAAAACTAAAATAAGAACACGAGAAAGTAAGAAGTTATACAGGGTCAGTTCTAATACCATATTTAAAATGTGCCAGAATACTGGAGTGATAGAGGTAGATACAGTGCATTTGGAAAGTATTCAGACACCTGGACTTTTTCCACATTTTGTTACATTACAGCCTTATTCTAAAATTAATTAAATTGGGAGTGTTGCTGTACAGCTATTTTCAGATCTCTCCAGAGATGTTCGATCGGGTTCAAGTCCAGGCTCTGGCTGGGTCACTCAAGGATACATTAATAAAGGCACTTCTGCTTTGTCTTGGCTGTGTGCTTAGGGTCGTTGTCCTGTTGAAAGGTGAACCTTCGCCCCAGTCTGAGGTCCTGAGCACGCTGGAGCAGGTTTTCATTAAGGATCTCTGTACTTTGCTCCGTTCATCTTTCCCTCGATCCTGACTAGTCACCCAGTCCCTGCTGCTGAAAAACATCCCCACAGCATGATGCTGCCACCACCATGCTTCACTGTAGGTGGTGAAGCTTTCCTCCAGACATGACGCTTGGCATTCAGGCCAAAGAGTTCAATCTTAGTTTCATCATACCAGAGAATCTTGTTTCTCATGGTCTGAGAGTCTTTAGGCGACTTTTGGCAAACTCCAAGCGGGCTGTCGTGTGCCTTTTACTGAGGAGTGGCTTCCGTCTGGCCACTCTACCATAAAGGCCTGATTGGTGGAGTGCTGCAGAGATGGTTGTCCTTCTGGAAGGTTCTCCCATCTCCACAAAGGAACTCTGGAGCTCTGTCAGAGGGACCATCGGGTTCTTGGTCACCTTCCTGACCGAGGCCCTTCTCCCCCGATTGCTCAGTTTGGCCGGGCGGCCAGCTCTAGGAAGAGTGTTGGTGGTTCCAAACTTCTTCCATTTAAGAATGATGGAGGCCACTCTTTTCTTGGGGCCTTCAATGCTGCAGAAATGTTTTGGTACCATTCCCCAGATCTGTGCCTCGACACAATCCTCTCGGAGCTCTACGGACAATTCCTTCAACCTCATGGCTTGGTTTTTGCTCTGACATGCACTGTCAACTGTGGGAGCTTATGTACAGTATGTGTCTTTCCAAATCATGTCCAATCAATTGAATTTACTACAGGTGGACTCCAATCAAGTTGTAGAAACATCTCAAGGATGATCAAATGAAACAGGAAGTACCTGAGCTCCATTTTGAGTCTCATAGCAAAGGGTCTGAATACTTATGTAAATAAGGTGCTTCATCACTATGGGGTATTGTGATGTCACTATGGGGTATTGTGTGTAGATTGCTGAGGATTTCTTGTTATTTATTCAATTTTAGAATAAGGCTGTAACGTAACAAAATGTGGAAAAGTCAAGGGGTCTGAATACTTAACGAAGGCACTGCATGTCAAATTTGGTGTAGATAATAGTATGAAATCGATTCGTGAGAATGATTGCCTGTGAGTAGAAAGTGTACTCTTTTTCTTTAGGATTATATACTCGTCAGGAATCAATGAGGTTGTAATCAGAGACTATATGGCTGGAGAGCCTTGGTTGCGTGTGGATTGTAGTAGGTCTCATTAGATTCATCATGTTTAAAATGGCATTAATGTCTGTCTCAATAACAAGATTTAATTCCGTTAATTCCAACATGCAGTATATGCTGTTCAGAAAATCAAAAAACGTATGATCATTTGAATTTGGAGCGTACACATTAATAAAGGCAATTTTCTTTCCATTATGGATACATGTAATGAAAGTGATTGTGCATTCTTGGTCCTTCACCTTGAGAAAAAAACTATATATACACAATACAAAACATACACATACAGATATGCACACCCAACATCCATAACATCACCCCTGCCCAAACCCACCTGCTCACACTCCCATCTCCAGCGCCCACATCACTCTCCGCCACATGGCCTCAAACTGCACCATTTTGTTTCTCTCCATCACCCACTCACTTTCAACAATTAGATAATAAAGCATTTGGCCTTTCCATTGTGTTAACGATGGAGGACCGATTGATTTCCAGTTTTTAAGTGTACCCTTTTTTCAAGATGATTGATGAGAAAAGAATCGTCCAACTCATTGGTATCTCACTGACTCCCTCATATGCCAGGTCTTGAAATATGCAGACATACAGATGAATAGTACATTGTAATACTTCTGAGAGACAACTTTCCAACTCCGCCCACAACTCCCGGACTTTATAACATTCCCAGAAGGCATGGATTATTGAGTCATTGCTGGTTTTACACTTAAGACATGACTCTGTCGTTGTGCTTTTGAATTTGTGAATTTTGTCTCGTGTAATAAATTCTATACATTAGTTTATACTGGATTAGATGGCGCCGACAGAGAGGGCTGCCTCGCTTCTAGTTCTTAGGAAACTTTGCACAAGCATTTCGCTACACTCGCAATAACATCTGCTAACCGTGTGTATGTGACCAATAAAATTTGATTTGATAAAGCGTACATCTTCGATAACTGTAATTTCATTAGTTATGTTCCAACATTCCCTCCATCTTGTACCAATATCAGTTGTTTTTAAGTTTTGGTTCCAGTAGTTTATATTTTTTTCTAAAGAGATAGTCAGTTGGATAGGCTCTCTACAAGATTTTCTATATTTTACCGATCATATGAAAATATATTTTTTGACTCAAATAGGGTTCCCTCAAGATTTCTCTGATGTCCAAAAGATTTCAAATCGYAATGTCTTGATATGAAACTTGTAAGTTGCATGTATTTGAAAATATCTACATTGGTCAGTCTAAAATTGCTTTTGAATTATTTATTGGAAAGACATTTATTTCCTCTTACCAAGTCATTTACAGTTGCTATACCTTAAGTTTTCCATGTGGACTTGAAGCAAGTGTGAAGCAAGTGTGTTTTAGGCTGCTCAAGTGGAACAGAAGTCTAAGGCACTGCATCTCAGTGCTTGTGGCGTCACTACAGACATCCTGGTTCGAATCCAGGCTGTATCACATCCGGCCGTGATTGGGAGTCCCATAGGGTGGCGCACAATTGGCTCAGCGTCGTCCGGGTTTGTCCAGGGTAGGCCATCATTGTAAATAAGAATTTGTTCTTAACTTACTTGCCTAGTTAAATAGAGGTTCAATTTAAATACAAAATCATGAAAAGCTATCCAAGGATTGTTTCATACTGTTGTTTTTAGCGAGTGATATTGGTTCTTGTAGAATACATTTTCATTTTCTTCCATATTGTTGTAGTGTTCTATATTGTTATAGTGTTCTATATTGTTATATTGTTTTATAGTGTTATAGTGTTCTATATTGTTATATTGTTTTATAGTGTTATAGTGTTCTATATTGTTATATTGTTTTATAGTGTTCTATTTTGTTATAGTGTTCCATATTGTTATAGTGTTCCATATTGTTATATTGTTATAGTGTTCCATATTGTTATAGTGTTCCATATTGTTATATTGTTCCATATTGTTATATTGTTCTATATTGTTATAGTGTTCCATATTGTTCTATTGTTCTATATTGTTATAGTGTTCTATATTGTTATAGTGTTCTATATTGTTATAGTGTTCTATATTGTTGTTAGTGTTCTATATTGTTGTAGTGTTTATATGTTGTAGTGTTCTATATTGTTTATAGTGTTCCATATTGTTGTAGTGTTCTATATTGTTATAGTGTTCCATAATTGTTGTAGTGTTCTATATTGTTGTAGTGTTTCTATATTGGTTGTAGGTGTTCTATATTGTTATATTGTTCTATATTGTTATAGTGTTCTATATTGTTGTAGTGTTCTATATTGTTTTAGTGTTCTATGTTGTTATAGTGTTATATAATGTTATAGTGTTCTATATTGTTATAGTGTTCTTAACTATGAAGTTATTCATGTTGTTAGCTTTATCTTTTGATAATAGACACGTAAAAAGATTCTGGGGATGAGCATGCACATCTTGAATATGTACCCATTGTTCCTCTTTAAATTCAAGCTGCTTTATTGGCATGAAAAACATTGTGTCAATATTGCCAAAGCAACAATGTATACAATATACATTGTAATAAAATTACAAACAATGACAAACAATAATATAGAATGGCAGTAAATAATAATACAAAATTAAATATAAAAATAGTAACAATAAAATGGTAACAGTCAATAGTCGAATGTAATGTATGGTGTAATGCACCACTACCATCATTAAACTGCTATCATTACCATTACCACCCATGTAATTTATTGTATGGGTAATTGGTATTACCTACAAATATAAAAACTTTGGGAGCCATGCCATTCTGAATAGGTTTATTCATGTGTTTATTCATGTGTTGTGGTCCACTTAAAGGACAGCTGTAGATCATGAGTTATTATTATATATATTTTTGACATTATTAATTATTATTATTATCTTTAGTGCATTTAAGTCTGGAAGGTTAAAATCACCCTCTGACTTAGGTGTAAAATATATCCTATTCATATTAATTTGCCCATATAAAGTTTGTCATGACCAAGTATACTTTAAAGAATGTCTTCGGTGGGGTAATTGGTATTACCTACAAATATAAAAACTTTGGGAGCCATGCCATTCTGAATAGGTTTATTCTAACTAAGATCTATGGGAAGATTGATCCATTTCATTGGATCTGCTTTCATGTTGTTCAGTAATGGGATAAAGTTATCTTTAAATATTTGTTGTTTGTTGTCACTTACTAAGCATCCTAAGTATTTCATGTGTTGTGGTCCACTTAAAGGACAGCTGTAGATCATGAGTTATTATTATATATATTTTTGACATTATTAATTTAAGAAAAAAAAATCACATTATTTTATATCTTGAGATTTTGGAGTGTTCAATTTTTTTTCTTTCAATTTCATCAAATAATGTATTATTTGTGTATAAATACTGTTTGCTTATTTGTATATACTTGTGTAATTTGTGTAGTTTTGTTTGGGGGTGATGAAAAATCAACCAGTGTGTACAAACGGTTCTCTATTCTAAGTGAGTCCTTTTGGAGCAGATGTGTTTCTGTATCAACATGGTTTCTTGCTAGGATATCAAGACAGCTGAAATGTTTAATAGGACAGTTTAGACCTTTCAAATTCCAAGAGAGAATAGCGTTGCCATTGTAAAATAAAGAAAATAATGTATTATTGTTATCTTTAATGTTAATAAACCCACCCCCACCCCATCCCTGTGAACCAACAGAAATACAAGCCTAAACAGTCCAATAGGATGGCTGTAGGAGCAATAGCTCTTGATCCATTAGCTTCATTATTAGCAGCAATATTGTCTAAATGACCCTAAATTAAATTTGTATTAAGCAAGGCCTGTATGTGTTTCCCAAAGTCGGTCCTGGTAATTTGAATCAGCTGTGTAGTGCTAGAGCAAAAAACAAGACCTGCACTATACTATGTACAAAATAAATATAAACATTACATTGGTATGTGCAAGAAATACAGTTTATAATCTAGTTCAGTCTATAATCTTGATCAGTCTATATTCTAGTTCAGTCTACTATAACCTAGTTCAGTCTATAATCTAGTTCAGTCTATAACCTAGTATAGTCCCTTATAATTAGTTTCAGTTATAACCTAGTATAGTCTATATTCTTAGTTCAGTCTATAATCTAGTTCAGTCTATAACCTAGTATAGTCTATAACTCTAGATCAGTCTATAACCTAGTATAGTCTATATTCTAGTTCAGTCTATAACCTAGTTCAGTCTATAATCTAGTTCAGAGTCTATAACTAGTATAAGTATAGTCTATTCTAGTTTCAGTCT